>NC_091449.1:43793624-43977702 GCF_964237555.1 Oryctolagus cuniculus
ATTGGTTCACCCTCTAATGGCCGCTGCGGCCAGTGTGCTGTGGCCTGCGCGCTGCGGCCTGTGCACCACGCTGATCTGAAGACCGGAGCCAGGTGCTTCTCCTGGTCTCCCATGCGGGTGCAGGGCCAAGGACTTGGGCCATCCTCCACTGCACTCCCGGGCCATAGCAGAGAGCTGGCCTGGAAGAGGGGCAACCGGGACAGAATCCTGTGCCCCGACCAGGACTAGAACCCAGTGTGCTGGCGCCGCAAGGCAGAGGATCAGCCTATTGAGCCGCGGCGCCGGCCAGCCTTTATTGTGTTGAGGAATGTTCCATCTAAACCCAATTTGCTTAGAGTTTTCATCATGAATGGTGTTTTATTTTGTCAAATATTTTCTCTGCATCTATTTAGATATCATATGATTTTTGTGCTTCAATTTGTTAATGTGATGTGTCACATGACTGAGTTGCAGATGTTGTTGAACCATCCCTGCATAGCAGTGATAAATCCCACTTGGTCCAGGTGAATGATCTTCCTGATGTATTATTGGATTTGACTGGCCAGAATTTTGTTGAGGATTTTTGCATCTATGTTAATCAGAGAAATTGGTCTGTAGTTCTCTTTCTCTGTTGCATCTTTTCCGAGTTTAGGAATTAAGGTGATGCTGGCTTCATAGAAAGAATTTGGCAGGATTTCTCCCTTTTCGTTGTTTTGAATAACTTGAGAAGAATTAGAGTTAGTTCTTCTTTAAATATCTGGTAAAATTCAGCAGTGAAGCCACCCGGTCCTTGGCTTTTTTTGTTGGGAGGGTCTTATTACTGATTCAATTTCTGCCTTGGTTATGGGTCTGTTAAAGTTTTCTTTGTCTTCATGACTCAGCTTAGGTAGTTTGTATGTGCCTAGGAATCCATCCATTTCTTCTAGGTTTCCCAGTTTGTTGACATACAGCTGTTTGTAGTAATATCTGATGATTCTTTTTATTTCTGTAATGTCTGTTGTTATATTTCCTTTTTCATCTCTAATTTTATTGATTTGGGTCTTCTCTCTCCTTTTTTTGGTTATTTGGACCAAGGGTGTGTCTATTTTGTTTATTTTTTCAAAACACCAGCTCTTCATTTTGCTGATATTTTGTATTTTTTTTTTCATTTTTTAAATTTCTTCTCTAACTTTAATTACTTCTTTTCTTCTGCTGGCTTTGGGTTTTGTTTGCTATTGTTTTTCTAAATCCTTGAGGTGCATAGATAGTCATTTATTTGGTGCCTTTACAGTTTCTTGATATAGCTATAAACCTTCCTCTTAACACTGCTTTTGCTGGATCCCACAAATTTTGGTATGTTGTATTGTCATCTTCATTTGTTTCCAGAAATTTTTTAATTTCTCTTTTGATTTCTTCTATGACCCACTGTTCATTCAAGAACACGTTGTTCATTCTCCATGTGTTTGCATATGAGGTAGAGATTTTTGAGTTGTTGTTTTCCAGCTTCATTGTATTGTTGTCTGAGAAGATGCATGGTATCATTTCAATTTTTTTGAATTTGCTGTGACTTGCTTTATGGCCTAGCATGTGGTTAATCCTAGAGGAAGTTGTATGTACCAGAAAGAAAAATGTATAGGGTGGAAGGCTCTTTAGATATATGCTAGGTCTATTTGGTCTATGTTGTCAATTAACTCTGTTGTTTCCTTGTTTATTTTCTGTCTGGTTGACCTGTCATTTGCTGAAAGTGGGGTATTGAATCTACCATTACTATTGTATTTGAGTCTATATCTCTCTTTAATTATATTAACATTTCTTTTAAATAGCCAGGTGCCCTGTAATGAGGTGCATATCCATTTATAATAGTCACATCTTCCTATTGAATTGATTCCATAATCATTAGACAGTGTCTTTCTTTGTCTCTTTTAATAGTTTTTGTGTTAAAGTCTATTTTGTCTGATATTAGGATGGCCACACCACTCTTTTTTGGTTTCTGTTAGCATGGATTATCTTTTTCTATCCTTTCATTTTCAGTCTGTGTATAGCTTTGTTGGTAAGATGTGTTTCTTGTAGGCAGCAAATAGATGGCTTTTATTTTTTAATCAATTCAAGCATTCTGTCTTTTAACTGGGGAGTTGAGATCATTTACATTCTGTGTGACTATTGTTGTGTATTGACTTTGCATTGCCATGTTTCCATAATTAGTCCTGTTTATGTGTTTTGGATTTCATATGTACTTTTGCTGGGTCCTTCTCTGAGTTCATCTACTTTTGTAGTGATGTTCCTGTTTCTGTGTTTCTGTGTGTAGCACATCCTTGAGCATCTTTTGTATGGCTGGGAACGTAGTTACAAATTCTTTCAATTTCTGTTTGTTGTTGAAGATCCTTACTTCTCTTTCATTCATAAATGAGAGTTTTGCAGGGGACAGTATTCTGGGTTGACAGTTTTTTTCTTCTTAGGACTTGGAGTATGTCTCACCATTCTCTCCTTGCCTCCTTGTAGGGTTTGTGATGAGATGTCCAGAGTGAGTCTAACTGGGTTTCCTCTGAATGTGATTTTTTGTTTCTATTTTGCACATTTTAAGAACTTTTCTTTATGTTTTACTGAGGAGAGCTTTGCTACAATGTGTCATGGTGAGGATCTTTTCTGGTCATGTCTACTGGGAATTCCGTGTACTTCCTGAACTTAGATGTCTCTTTCTTTCTCCAGATTGGGGAAGTTCTCTGTTATTTCATTAAGAAGGCCTTCTAATCCTTTCTCTCTTTCCATGCCTTCCAGAATTCCTAGGATCCATATAATGGGTTGTTGGATAGAATATTGTAGATCTCCAGACCTCTTTTCAATTTTCTAATTTATTCTTTTTGGATTTGGTCTGACTGTATTAATTCAAGAAATTTATCTTCTAGTTCTGATATTCTTTCTTCTGTCTCACCTATTCTATGGTTAAGGCTTTCCACTGCATTTTTATTTGATCTATTGAATTCTTCATTTCTGATATTTCATTCTGACTTCTTTTTAATATCTCAGTTTCTTGGGAGCACTTTTCATTTAGATCGTGAACTTGCTTCTGATTGGTTCCAAATAATCTGATGGTTAATTTTCTGAATTCCATTTCTGCCATATCCTCTCTTCTTAACAGCTTCTATTATTGAAGAGTTGTAGTGTTCATTTTGGGGGATAATAGTATCTTCTTTATTCTTATTAAGCTTTTTTCCTTTGTTTTTTGAGATTTCTGGTTGCTTTTCTCTTTATTTTTTTTATTTATTTATTTTTTTTGACAGGCAGAGTGGACAGTGAGAGAGAGAGACAGAGAGAGAAAGGTCTTCCTTTTGCTGTTGGTTCACCCTCCAATGGCCACCGCTGCAGCCGGCGCACCGCGCTGATCCGATGGCAGGAGCCAGGATCCAGGTGCTTTTCCTGGTCTCCCATGGGGTACAGGGCCCAAGCACCTGGGCCATCCTCCACTGCACTCCCTGGCCATAGCAGAGAGCTGGCCTGGAAGAGGGGCAACCGGGACAGAATCCGGCGCCCCGACCGGGACTAGAACCCGGTGTGCCGGCGCCGCAAGGTGGAGGATTAGCCTATTGAGCCATGGCACCGGCCTTGCTTTTCTCTTTAACATGTGTCTTTGTGCTTGTGATGATATTTCTCTCTGCTATGAGCTGCTCTGTGTCTGTGCATTGCAAGTGGAAGCACGCAGCTCCACCTCCAAGAGTCCTGCTCACTTCTCCGTTGTAATGGGGGTAGGTACCAGTGCTGTGGTGCACTAAGCCCCGCCTACTGGGGGCATGATTCAGACTGTCCTGTTGCTATACTGCCATCTTAGCCACCCCCTGTTAAAATCATCTTAGCAAATTTAAAAAGGTTGAAATCATACCATGAATCTTCTGAGACCATAAAGGAAGATGAGTAGAAACCAACAAGATGATGAACAATAGAATACTCACAAATACTTGGAAATTAAACAACATGCCACTGAATGATCAATGGGTCACTGAAGAAATTAAAAAGGAAATCAAAAAATTCTTGAAATAAATGAAAATGAAAACATGACATATCAAAACCTGTGGGACATAGCAAAAGCAGTATTAAAGGGGAAGTTCATAGCATTAAGTGTTTCTGTATAAAAAGAGAACTGTCTCAAAGATGTAACAATGCATATTGAAGACTTGGAAAAACAAAAAGAAACCAAACCCAAAATCAGCAGGAGGCAAGAAATAATAAGAATCAAAGCAAAATAAAATAAAATTGAAACTAAAGAAAAGATCATCAAAACAAAAAGTTGATTTTTTGAAAAGATAAACAGAATAAATATAAATTCTTGCCAAACAAAGAAAACAAGAGAAACTCAAATAAATATAATCACAGATGAAACAGGAGACATTACAACCAATACCATTGAAATACAAAGTATCATTAGAATCAACTATAAAGAACTGTGTACTGATAAACTGGAAACCTCGAAGAAATGAATAAATTTCTGGATTCATCTAACCTATCAAGATTAAATCAAGAAGACATACACAATCTAAACAGACCCATAATAAGCAATGAGATTGAAACAGTAATTGAAAGTCTTTCATCAAGGCAAATTCCAGGGCCTTACGTTACTACTGAATTCTACAAAACATTCAGAGGAAGTAATTCTAATACTCTTCAAACTATTGCAAAAAATTTAACAGGATGGAATTCTGCCAAACTCTTTAGAAGCCAGAATTACTTTGATACACAAATCAAATGAAGGCATGACATGGAAAGAAAACTATAGATTTATACTCTTAGTGAACATAGTTGCAGATTCTCAGTAAAATATACTAGCAAATCACATAAAAAACCACATCAAAAAGATCACACATCACAATCAAGTGGGAGAACACTTAGCTTTTTCCTATATGGTGATGTCCCTGTCTTCAAACGAGTTCTGATGCTAGTATGTACACCTGTGCTCTCTAATGGATCAGTCTTAGATACATGTGGCTACTTAAATTTAAATTCATTAAAATTAAGTTAAACAAAAAAATTAAATCCTACATATGTATTAGTCATATTTCAAGTCCTCAATAGGTACTTAAAAATATCAAAGAGACCCACAAATAGGCAGGGCCTTCAAAAATTTCATGGAAAATGTGTATTATGAAAAATACAGGTCATCCAGAGCTTCCCAGATGGTGGAGTAGGGAGGGAGCTTAGTGCTCCAGTCCAGGAGAAGATAGTTTTTAAAAAGTGGAGAGAGTGCAGTCTCAGGGAAGAGTTAGGAATAAAATGGCAGAGGAACTCTATACAGACTAGAGAGACACAGTGGATTTATGTGGAGGGTGTGAATGCCCACTACTCAGGACTCCACCAACAGAGAGCCTCCACACCAGCACTGGAGAGGGAGGTGAGACCAGACCGAAGCAGCCCGAGGCACTGGCAATAAAGCTGCATGAAGAGTCTAGAGGGAACCTGGCTTGGAGTCCCAGGGGGGATAGTGTATCTGCCAAACTAGAGGAGAAAAAAAAAGGAGGGACACCTTTCTCTCTCCCTTATCACTTTACAATGGCATCCTGTAACAAGCTGATAAAGAAGAGCAGCATCAATTTGAACACATGTAACAGCTACACCAGTTCGTGTCCGTTCCTAGCAACCAGCCAGGTGGGGACTCCTGACTCTCGTGGTGAGAACTTACAGGGGGCTGGGTGCTCCTGACTGTGGGATGATTTTGTGCCGGGACTGTGAAGAAACTGAGGCTATGTGGGAGGAATCACGGTGTGGCTGGGACTCTGGGCAGTCACTGTGGGAGACTCCACATGCTCAGGGCTTCCCAGTTACCTGGTGAGAGACACTGCTGGAGAATCTGAACTTTAACTGAGGACTGCACAGATCCTTTGTGTGGTCCTTGGGGCAGAGTAGATAAATATTGTTCCCACTGGGGCTAGTTCTCAGGCACTGGTCTCTTTTGAGGAGAGGAGCTCAGCTGAGCAGAGTAAACTTCCCTTCTGATAAAAAAAAAAAAAGAGAGAGATTTACCATGCCAACCTGGGTGTGTCACCTTAGATGTACCCATCATCCTAGAGAAATAAATAGAGCTGGCCACACCCACCACACATCTCTAGATATTCACTGAAAACAGACACTCCACTTTATTGACAGAGGCATAGTACAAAGATAAAAGCCGCCACAGCAAAAAAAAAAAAAAAATAAATAAATAAAAAATAAAAAATAAATAAATAAATCAGTATCTCCACAAATGCCAAAAAACAAACAAACCAATTCAAGAAACAAGAATAAGGAAGACAACTTGACCCCCCAAAAGATCACAACACTTCAGTACTATATTGTGAAAATGATGAGATTGAAGAAACGCCAGAAATGGAATTCAAAAAGTTGATCATAAGATTACATAGAAGTAATCAGAAGCAAATGTATGAACCACTGAAATCCATACATGACATGAAAAAAAATTTATCCCACAAAATTGAGATCTTAAAAAGAAATCAAAATGAAATGAAGAATTCAATAGAACAAATAAAAAATGCGGGGAACACCTTTAATGACAGAATCGGTAAAGCAGAAGAAAGAATATCCAATTAGAAGACAAAGCACAGGAAATATTACAGTCAAACCAACAAGAAGAAGAAATTAGAAAACTAAAAAAACACTGTTGGGAATCTACAGGATACTATCAAATGACCCAACATATTGGTTCTAGGAGTCCCTGAAGGCATGGAAAGAAAGGATTAAAAGGCCTTTTTAGTGAAATAATAACAGAAAACTTCCCTAATTTGGAGAAAGAAAGGGACATCCAAGTACAGGAAGCACATGGATCTCCTAATAGACATGACCGGAAAAGATCTTCACCACAACACATTGTAATCAAACCATTTGCCATTAACTTCAGTCTGTCACTACTCAATTATAATCACATTGAAAAGAAGATTAATCCTTTTTTTCTCTCATTCAAGAAAATAGTAGAAGGAACAATGTTTAGCATAGGAGTTAAAACTCCCACACTCTATTTTTGAGTACCTACAGCTCTGTGATCCAGCTCCTGACCCCACCTTTCTACTGAAGCAGAACAGGTGATGGCTCCAGTAGTTGGGTACCTGCCATCCATGCAGGAGAGCTAGAGTGTGTTTCTTGCTCCCAGCTTCATCCTGGCTACCCCCAGCCTACGCCATTGCAGATAATTTTGGAGTGAGCAAGCAGATGGGATCTGTTCTCTGTCTATTGATTTATCTGTTTCTGCCTTGCAAATATGATGGAGAATATCACTTACTGGGCTTCTGTTACCTGTTTCATAAAAACACAAATAGAGGACACTGAGAAACAAAAAGTGAAAATCACCAACAGGAGTTTCTCAGATTACACAGTGGAGTCTGTATTTCCCAATTCCCAATCATTACTTTCTTTTCAAAATCTCCTACATTTATTAGTTCTTTTGACAAATGTATCTATATAACAAAGCACTTCTTTCTTCCCCTTCCCTGATAATTATTCTGAAACAATGCACACATTATTTCTAGAATTTAATTTAAAAAAGATTTTAAAACTGTACTTGCCTTGGTGAAAATTATGCCTTAAAGAAAATTATCATAATTTTTTGAGCCCTCATTATGTTTAAGAACAAAATTCCATCATTACTTTTTAAGGAAATATTATGAGTTTACATAAAATATGTATTATATTAAAACTACATTTAATTAAACTGCAGTATAATCTCAAACTGTTCTTTTATTTGGTTAGATATATATACCATAAAGGTATATTTATTTATAAATACATGAATCTATATTGATACATGTTTATATCAATGTAGATCATTATATCAATACAGAGATAAATATAAATAGATAAATATAAGTTTAAAGTGATCTATGATTATGTATAACATTTTAAAATGACAGTTATATCTAGGCTGGTGCTGTGGAGTGGTGGATAAAACCACCAACTGCAATGCCAGCATCCCATATGGGCACTGGTTTGAGTCCTGGCTGCTCCACTTCTGATCCAGCTCTCTGCTATGGCCTGGGAAAGCAGTAAGAGATGGCCCAAGTCCTTTGGCCCCTGCACCTCCATGGGAGACCTGGAAGAGGCTCCTGGCTCCTGGCTTCAGTTTGGCACAGCTCTGGCCATTGTGGCCCTCTGGGGAGTGAACCAGTGGATGGAAGATCACCCCCCCCACCTCTGCTTCTCTGTAATTCTGCGCTTCAAATAAATAAATAAATCTTTAAAAAAGCATAGTTATATAGTGATTTATTCATTTTAATTTAAATAAAATTGAATTATACAGTATGGAAAA
Organism: Oryctolagus cuniculus; assembly: GCF_964237555.1. Lineage (NCBI taxonomy): Eukaryota > Metazoa > Chordata > Mammalia > Lagomorpha > Leporidae > Oryctolagus > Oryctolagus cuniculus. The sequence continues at coordinate 43,801,861 of NC_091449.1, forward strand.
TCAATATTGTACAAATTATGAAGTTTCCAGAAATAACTCCTGTATTCAAGGAATTTAGCTTCTGAAAGTAGAGTCCAACATTCAATTTTCCCAACCACTATTGATCACTATTTCTGTCATTGCTGTAATAGAAATCTGTGCAAAGTATGTTAAAGAGCCAGGGCTATTTCAAAAGGGTTCAGGTAGAGCTGGCAATTCTTTTTGGGCCTTGAACGCAATGTGGGATGTTGAAAAGGAACTACATTTTGGAAAAGGTGATGGCATTCATTTTCTGAAGATTATCCTGGCATAACTATGCGCAGTACCTTTAATTGCAGTTTTCAACATTGGCTGCCCTTTGAAATCACCTGGGGAGCCTTAAAAATATACCTGCTGGATCCTTGCCCCTGAGATTATAATTTGGCTGGTCCCAGGAGAGGCCTTGTCATTAGGACTTTTAGGAAGACTATGGGTGGTGGTCATGAGTAGCCAAGGTTGAAAATATTTCCATAGATGATGATCAGGTGATAGCGTGCAGGGAAAATGGTTGTTTTATAAGTAAAAATCTGCTATTTATAAGATAATGCTACTCACAAGACTTTACAATAATTTGATGTAATCATTTCTTGTAGACAAAGAAAAATGAACCAACTGCTTTATGTAAAATACAAATAAAATGCTAAATCTAGTATGTCACACACAAACAATGAAGGACCTTACTGTTTATTGAGTAGCTCATATAAATTGAGGCCTGGGCTAGATACATTATATAGGTATTCTTCCTTTATCTTCATATAAACCCACTCATTAGACATTCCTATTCCTCATATAATACTTTTTATATATGTTTATATGCATACATTGTCAATAACAAAATGGGGTGAGTGTTGTGTCTCAGAGGATTAAGCCACTACCAAAAGGTAAGACTCTTAAATGCAAGCATCATAATAGTAAACTTTGTTATTTTAAAAATGCTACTTTAGCAAAATACATTGCTTTGTTCATGGAGAGAGCAGTGCTTATATCATAACCATCAAGGATCTCCCAAGATTATGAAATTTCAACTTAGCCTATTATCACCAAATCAGTATTTGTGTTGGTAGAATGCTGGTTACAGTGTTTCTCCGATAATATTAATGCAGCAAAAAATGGAACATAAAGAGGGAAATCTAAGACTTCTGACTACAGTAAGTTTTAAGCAAACAAACCATGGTCGGCAGGTAGAGAATTTTTGTGTTCCTGCCAGTGCTCACCCTCCAGCTTAATATTCTGCCACTCTCTCCTTATTCTACACTGAGAACTCACTGGTTAGCTCAATACACTTGTCTGTTTTGCACTCAGTGAAGACCTCAAAATTTTTCCCACCCCAGGCACTTGCAAGACCTATCTCTGGACAGATTGTCCCCAGTCACTTGATTTAAAACAAGTTCCTTGGATTTTCTGTTGATGTCTCCATATTTTTTCAGGAAATATACTGCGTGTTGTAATTGCATAATTTCATGCCTTCCATAAAAATATTTGTTTATTTGCTTTTTTATTCAGAATGTACCAAATACTTAGCAACACCTATTTTTTTTTTAGTAATCACAAATCAATGAATAAGATAAATGAATGAGGAAATGCAATCCTGGCTCATAGATAACATTAAGAACAAAAATCTAGCCACTAAAATCGAGCTTTCTTGGAAGACCTTTGTTCAAACTATTTATGGATTATAGGAATGGGCAGAAAAATGCAATGTTCATTCCATTTCTCTTTCAGCTGTCACCAAAAATTCAATTAAAATATAAATTATTTAAAGGACAGGACACAATTGAAAATTCCTTAGCCAAAAATAGTTAATATTAAATGATTTTATCAAACATGGAAAATTAAAGCTTCTGTTATTAGACAATAATAGAATTCTTGTAAATTATTCAAAAGGAACAAGATAGTAACATGTGAAATTAGATACAGAATTGAGAAATGACTAGTTTTTAATAATGACAATATTATTTACTTTAAAATAAATATCAAGAATTATGGCTGAATTAAGCTGATTCCTGTACATGAAAAGCATGCCTGGGTCTTAAATAAAAATGTGATGGGATTGATTTACAAGCTCCATGGAAGACTGCCATGAAAAACTGTTTGTATAACCCTGTCTCATGCCTCTGCATTTGTGATATGTGTAATTTGAACTGTAAAAATTAGGTAACAGAAAAGTGTTGTAAGACAGTGATCAAACTGTTATAAAATAAGAGTCACACATCACAAAAACAGATCAAGAGGCAAGATACTTATCGTATAGGGAAAGACATTAACTGTGGAAATGATCTTAATTACTTTCTAAATGTCATTTCTTCAATATGTTCATGAAATATTAGTAAAAGATAGCTATTATCTGTTAATGTTTACTGGGACAAATAAATACCATATTACTTAAATGTTAAACCTCTTTAATTAGAGCATGTTTGGTTCTGTTAAATTTAAAGTTTCAAATGGGCTAAAATTACAGAGATCTGGGTAAAAAGCAGCAGTGTTAGTACTTCTTAAAGTGCACCTCAATTCAGTAATGTAAATAGTGTAAGTAATAGAAAGACAGAACCTGGGCATTAAACATCAAAATGGAAATAGCATTTGTGGAAGATGACTTGGTTAATAGCACTGTAGCACACACTTATTTTTCTTGTATTACTGTTTATAACTAAACGAGTGAGGTAAATTTCATGACCTGTTACCATGAATATTTTCTGATGTACATATTCTAGTGATAGACTTTCTGTGTGATTATTGTGCCCTATTAGAAATGTCAGAAGATTTTCATCTCTCTATATGTGACTTAGAAGTCTTCCAAGTTTACCAGTTAACAGGTATATAAGGAATGGCACAAAGAGTTTGAAGGAATAGAACATTTCTTAAGAATACTGTCTCCCAGGGACCATCACTGTAGTGTAGTGGGTAAAGCTATTCCCTACAGTGCCAGTATCCCATATGTGCGCTGGTTCGAGGCCCGGCTACTCCACTTCCAATCCAGCTCTCTGCTATGGCTTGGGAAAGCAGTGGAAGATGGCCCAATTCCTTGGGTCCCTGCACCTGTGAGGGAGAACTGGAGAAAACTCCTGCTCCTGGTTTTGGATAGGCCCAACTCAAGCCATTGCAGCTATCTGGGGAGTGAACTTGCCAAAGGAAGACCTCTCTCTCTCTCTTTCTCCTCCTGCCCCGCCTCTGCCTCTCTGGATCTTTGTTGGATTATAGGGAAGTAGACAAACAATGATGCAGTTGTCAAGTTGTTGTTTAAGTTCATATCTGCACATGGAAATTGTAATTTTATTGCCATGACATATTTATAAGGCTTAAAAAGAATTTTTGCACTTATGAGATATTACCTTAAGCATTGTTATCAGAAGTGTGTTTAAAGGAATACAAATTTTAGGAAATGTATTGAAATTTGTAATCAAATAATTAATACATGCTTAATTAAAGTATTGATTGAAGTATTGACAGTGTTTTAAAAATAAAAGGATTTATTATATGATGTATAATTAATATCAAATCCCCTTTCAGTAATTCATAACACATATTATTTTTTTACTTCTAACAACCTTTATCAGACTAAATAGGCCTTTCAGTAATGATATTCATCACAAAATTTTCTCAACTTTTTAGATTGTTTATATTCATAGTTGTTTTGAGTGTAACAAGCAATGAATATATATATTTCATACAACTCACTTTGAAAAATACTGCTAAGACAATTTTTATTACAGGTGTTAGGACTTTTAAATAAAATCTCTGATATAGAAATTATTAAAATGAATCACATTCAAATATCTCTTTTAGGGATGTTAAAAATGCTTAAGAACATACTCTCTTAATTAAACAAATTATTTGCTTTAAAAAGGCTATATATTTACTACTTATTCTCCCCTATAATCAATGGCTTCATATTGAATTGTAGAACCCTCATTTCATTAATGATCTATTCAGTAAGTATTTATGGGACTTTAATAATGTGTTGAAAATTCAGTGAGGAAAGGAAGAGCGCCTGATCTCACAGAACTCAGACTTGCGAAGGAGAAGGAAAATGAGGGAACGTAGTGCAGTAAGTGAGAAGATAAAGGTTTGCATATGGTGCTCAAAGAAAGCCCTGCTAAGAGACATCCCGTGTGTAAGGTAAAGCAGCACTTCCTTAAAAGAAGGAGATTTTATTAAAAGCTGACCTGTGAAGACCTAATGAAAATACCCGGATTGAAACATGAAGAGCAGTGAAAGGGGACCTCAGGGAAAGACAGCATCCTAGGAGCCTGAAGCAGGGAACTGGGGAGTGAGCAGATCACAAGCTGTTGGAGTCACCATGAACTAATTTTGACTGAAATTTACAGACGTTTATGAAGGGGCGAAATCAAGGAGTGCAGGAGAAACAGGAAGAAGTCAGATAAGTGAGCATTTTGTGCACTCTGCTGGAGTGCCTGGAGTTCCGGCTGCAAATAGAGAGTCATGGAAAAACCGAAAGGCAAGTGCGTAAAGTGACTGATTACAGGAAGAAATTGATTCCTGCTATTTCCTACCACCAACGGAGAGACTCCCAAAATGGACAAATGTAGAAGATGAGGGCAGGTGGAACCCTTCTGCAAAATAGGCATTAAAATAGGGATTAAAATAAAAACAGGAAGGAAAACTAACATTAAAACTTAATCTGGCAGAAGATGGTTATTTTGTAGAACAGTTTTAAAAATTGTTAATTCTCACAGCCAATGACATGTTGTTCATTCCATAGGCTGGAATATAAGAACAGAAAGAGAAGTGGCGTATTATCCCCCACAGGGTGCACCACACAATGCTCAGTATTGTTTCAAAAATAACCATGAACTAGAATTCCATCTATCCTTTACCCCATAGGATGGCTGTAAATGTTAAATGAGATATTTTTTCAGTGCTCGTAAAATGTATTCCTGTCACAGCAATGCTTACAGTTGCTATAACTTTTCTTTATTTCAAAGTCTCTGCCAGATAAATTGAAATACTTTTAAGCCTGTAAACAATCCCTTTGCCTCTCTTTACTCAATGTATAGCCCAGTGATCAATACACAATATGCAATAAATAAATGCATGCTGAGTTAATTCGTGTAGTTAAGTATCTAGGCTAGCATCTTTCAAATGACATTCAATAAAAGCATTAAATAGATAGGATTACTGCGTTATTTGTATTCCAGGGATTTAGTTGCTTCATGTGTTCGAGTGACTCCTCTCCCTTTTTTTAAATTATTTTCCTCAATTTTAATTTACAATTAGCCACAGTTGCCTCATACAATAACAGGGGCATAATGTAAAGATTTTGGAATAGTAGAAGGACATCCTATAACTAACTTCTTTAGAATTTATCCTGGGAGCGGTTGTTGCTCTGCAGTTAACTTAGGATGCCAATATCCTATATCAGAGGGCCGTCTCAGCCTCTGCTTCCAATCAGTATTCCTGTTAATGTGCCTTGGAGGCAGCAAATGACAGCTCAAGTTCTGAGTCTCTACCATCCACGTGAGATACTCAGATGGAGTTTTTGGCTCCTGGCCTTGATATGGCTCAACCCTGGCCAATGTAGGCATTTGGGGAGTAAAGCAGTAAATGGAGATATCACTCTTTCTCTCTCTCTCTCTTTCTGACATTCAAATACACTTTTAAAAATGTACAAATAGACATTAAAATAAGTAACTTATTTAAAATACATACTACTGTGCTAGCACTGTCCTAGGCTACAGATAACAACTGAAATTAAGATAAGCATAGACTGCCTTAATGGAATTTAGTCTAGGGGAATAAAATAGGCATTAAAACTTAGATTCCAAGAAGAAATTCTAAGTATAATGAGCCTCTTTAGAATTTGGAACAAAACAAGCATAGGAAAAATGTTCTCCCTGGGGATTATGAAAGAGCAAGCCAGGTTTTACCTGTCATCATTAATGCTGTGTATTGGTAAATGATACCATCTTTGTCTATTAATTGATTTGTATGCCAATTTAATGAGAATTATCATCTTAACAATGATGTAGCTCTCTTAAGTGTATTTTATTATAATCCTCAAATATGATTTTTACTTGTTAGAAGTTCAATATCGGGCTGATGTTGTGACATAGCAGGTTAAACTAATGCAGCATCCTAGGTTCTCGTTTAAGTCCTGGCTGTTGTGCTTCTGATCATTCTTCCCACTAACGTTCCTGGGAAGGCAGCCTCGCCACCCACGTGAGTGTCCCCAATGGAGTTTCTGGCTCCTGGCTTCAACCTGGGCCAGATCTGGCTATTGTAGCCCTTTGGGGAGTGAATCAACAAATGAAAGGTCTCTCTCTCTCTCTTCCATTTTCTTTGTTGCTCTTCCTTTCAAATAAATAAATCTTTTTAAAATAAGTAGTATCAGTAGGTTCTACAACCATTGTGGGTGTCATCATCATCATCACACAGTTGAATATTTAGTTTATTTACATTTTTACACTGACTTATAGGCTAAGCATTCTTTGATGTTTCAGGTTTTGAGAAGTAGAAAGCAAGACAGGACTGGATATGCAGAAAAGAGACATTGGAGAAAGGCGTAAGCAAGGTTGGAAGAATATGTAGAATAAAACACTGGCCTGGCTCCTGTTAAGGGATAGATAGATGGAAGGTAATTTTGTCAGAAAGACTTTTAGACTGCAACACATTTCCAAGAGAGTTAGAGTCAGATCACCAGGAAATCCTCAATCTCAAATCACCTATCAAAGAAGTTCTTCATTTTCCAAGACAACCCCTTGGTAACGCTACCATGCACTCTCATTGGCTTAGAGCAGAGCACATGAAGCTGAGCCTAGTGCAAACTTGGTGGAAGATCTGGACAGATAGCAGCTAGTGTCATCTTTTCTTTTTTAAAATTTATTTGTTTATTTGAAAGGCAGATTTATATATACAGAGAGAGATGGAGACACAGAGACAGAGCTCTTCATGTGCTGGTTCATTATCCAAATGGCCACAACGACTGGAGCTGGGCAAGGCTGAAGCCAGGAACCTGGAACTCCATCTGTGTCTCCTTTGTAGGTACAGGGGTCCAAGGACTTGGGCCATCTTCCACTGCTTTCCCAGGAGCAGTAACAGAGAGCTGGATTGTAAGTAGAGCATCTGGAGCTTAAACCAGTGCCCATATGGGATGCAGACACTGCAGACAGCTGCTTAACATGCTAGGCCACAACACTGGCCCCTAGTGTCATCATTTCTGCCACAGGGGATGGGAGGAACCCAGTTTCATGACTGTAGCGCTATGCATAGATCTTTGTTTGCTCTTTTCTTTTTTTATGATTTATTTTATTTATTTGAAAGAGTAACAGAGAAAGAGGTCTTCCATCCATTGGTTCACTCCCCAGATGGCTGCAATGGCCAGAGCTGCACCGATCTGAAGCCAGGAGCCAGGAGCTTCCTTAGGGTCTCCCATGTGGGTGCAGGGACCCAAGGACTTGGGCCATCCTCCATTGCCTTCCCAGGCCACAGCAGAGAGCTGGATTGGAAGAGGAGCAGCCGGGACAAGAACTGGTGCCCATATGGGATGCTGGTGCTTCAGGCCAGGGCATTAACCCCACAGCGCCACAGCACTGGCCCCTGCTCTTTTATTTCTTATGGATCTCAATTCACAGGGTTGTTTTGTAATTGCAATAAAGGATGAAGATAAGTTTTAAAGGTTTATTTATTTGTGTACTTGAAAGGCAGTGACAGAGAGGAAGAAAAAGAAAGGAGAGATAGATAGAAAGATAGGTAGATAGATAGATAGATAGAGATCTTTCATCTGTTGGTTCATTCGCCAAATGCTGGCAACAGCTAAGGCTGGACCAGGCCAAAGCCAGGAGTCAGGAACTGCACAGGTCTCCCACTTGTGTAGCAGGAAAACAAGTCCTTGCTTCATCCACTGCTTCCTCCCAGAGTTCACATTAGCGTTAAGCTGAATAGGAAGCAGAGGCAGAACTTGATCCCAAGCATTCCAGTTGTGGGTGCTAGAATTTCAAGTGACTTGCTGGGTTGAAAATCCAGCCCTAGGCTGGCGCCGAAGCTCAATAGGCTAATCCTACACCTGCGGCTCCGGCACCCTGGGTTCTAGTCCCTGTTGGAGCGCCGGATTCTGTCCCGGTTGCTCCTCTTCCAGGCCAGCTCTCTGCTGAGGCCCGGGAGTGCAGTGGAGGATGGCCCAAGTACTTGGGCCCTGCACCTGCATGGGAGACCAGGAGAAGCACCTGGCTCCTGACTTCAGATCAGTGCAGTGTGCTGGCCACAGCGCGCTGGCCACGGCGGCCATTGGGGTGTGAACCAACAGCAAAGGAAGACCTTTCTCTCTGTCTCTCTCTCACTGTCCACTCTGCCTGTCAAAAAAAAAAAATTAATTAATTAAATAAATAAATTAAATAAAAAATTAAAAAAAGAAAATCCAGCCCCAAGGATACAGACATTTTAAATATTCATAATTCGCATTTCTGAATGGGAAAAGAATGTGTTCACAAATATATGGCTTCAGTGCAACTTACACACTTATCATTGGATAGTAGTGCTGTCATAATTAATTTAAGTCTCTATGAGTTGGAGAATTATTAAGTGATAATCAGCATCGATTATAAAGTTTTGTTTTTATTTTTCTGATTACAAGTTGGCTCCACCTGGGGAATCACAAAAACAAGAGACTTTATTCGTAGGGTAGTAACATTTGTGCCCAGGATTTCTACCCTTTTGTGATACAGTATTTCGCTGTTCCTCTTGCCTTGCTAGGCTGGATGCCAGCCTTCTTCTCAAATTCCGCTGGTCCCTGCTCTTCTCACTCACTTGTTCACTCATTCAACTCTGTGCTGGGACAGTGGGAAGGGAGCATATGGAACATCCTGCCCTTGGAGGATTGGAAACAACAGCAACAGCAGGCCTGCTGGTAGGGAGGCAGCATCTTGTTTGTTAAAGTCAACCCTCTTTCCACTGAAGCAGCCCCAGGCAGAGGGTTCAGGCAGCCAAGAATGTCAGAAAACATGAAGCATCCCAGACCTTCACCCAGATTGGCATTTCAGGCAGGAAGACAGCCTTTGCCTAGGGGATGTCAGTGCAGAGTTTGATGGTTCTTGGTAATTAATCAACAGCTTCAGGGACAGTATCAGGCTATATCATGAAGAGCAAATAAGGATAATACTTCACATGAGAATAGAGGGAATATGAGAATTACTCACAGAATTATTCTCATCAAAGATGCTATAATGCCATTTCCTCTCTAGAGGAGCAGGCCCCTGCACCTGCAAAGAAGACTCCTGTTCCTGTCATTGCTGCCGCTACTTTTAGGTGCAGTCTTAGGCACAGATGAGTCTTTTTTCTTGCGTTGCAGAATAAAGTGATTGGAAGTGAAATCCCAAAGAATCCTTCTAGATTTAATGTTCCATGTGATCCTACTAACATTTCCCATCTCCTATAGACTGAAGCCTCTTTCATTCTTACTCACCTAAACTTAGGGTCATTTAAGTTCATTTTCCCATATCTTTTCACCTAATATAGGGTTTTTTTTTTTTTTTTGATAGGCAGAGTTAGACAGTGAGAGAGAGAAAGAGACAAAGATGTTCCTTCCATTGGTTCACCCCGCAAATGGCTGCTGTGGCCAGTGCTCCACGCCGATCCGAAGGCAGGAGCAATGTATGTGGGTGCAGGGCCCAAGCACTTGGGCCATCCTCCACTGCATTCCCGAGCCACAGCAGAGAGCTTGACTGGAAGAGGAGCAACCGGGACAGAATCTGGTGCCCCAACCAGGACTAGAACCCGGGGTGCTGGTGCTGCAGGCGGAGGATTAGCCAAGTGAGCTGCGGCTGGATAGTGACCATTAACGAGTTATCTGCAGCAAAAGTTTAGGTAAGTGTTTCAATCTCTGAAACATTCTGCTCTTTCATGCCTCTTGTATTCAGCATGTGGCTGTTCTCTGTACCACATGCTTTCCCTAAACCTTCTTTTTCACCCCTTACTCATAGATTTCTACATATCTTTTGAGTCAAACAAAACACTATGGACTCTTCTTTTAAATCTGTCTCCATTTAGTGTCTCTCATTCTTTTCCTCTGTATTCCTACATTGGTGGAAGAATAGTTTACATTAACAAGTATTCCCTTCTTATGGAGATTACTATATACTGGTTTTCAATCTTTCTCTTCCCATAAATTACTGATTTAAATTTGATTCTATGACAGTGACATAAAATATTTCATTCCACACTCTCTGAGTACTGGAAACAGTGATTTTTATTGTTTTTAGGTGAATAAGCCTGGCTCTCCTAACAAGAGTCAGTGACAACCTGTTAATGTAAATGAAGTGAGCTTAAGCACTATTTTTTGTATATGCAAATCATTTTCCAAAATAACTCACTATGACTGATGCCTGCATTTCTATATCTGGGTTTTCAGTTAAAGCTGATAATAGTAATCCAGATGAAATAGGGTAGTGGGAATTTTAGGCTAGTTTGGAGAACTCTGTTTAACTTCTCTCATCAGGCAGGACTAGTGGTGATGAAATCTCAGTTTTTGATTGTCTCTTCTTCAGTTCTGAAGGGCAACTTTGTGGAAAAAGTATTCTTGTTTGACTGTTATTGTTGTCTCTTCTTTTAGAAGCTTGAATGCATCATCTCACTCTTTCCCAGTCTACAGAATGTCTGCTGAGAAATCCACTGGGAACCTCATAGAGTTTCCCTTGTATGAGATGAGTTTCTTTTCTCTTGCTGCTTATAAAATTCTCTCATTATCTTCTATTTCTGTCAGTTTTATTGTATGTCTTGAAGAAATCCATGTGAGGTTGAATATGTGTGAAGACCTATGAGCTTCTTATACTGTGGAATAGTTTTTGGAGCCAGGGACTTGGCCACTACTTCTTATGGATAACTTTGGCTCTGGGTCAGGGGTACTGATTAATCTACTACTATGGTGGTTCCAGTGTCTGAGACATGGTGTGCCTGCTGTGTGGCCATAGACATAGAGGCTATGTTACTTGGGAAGGAAGTACAGGTTTACCAGGAGCAGCCTCAGTGTTGGGCTTTATGATGTGTGTAGGGAAGGGGCATGGCATCCTTAGTCCTGCGACAACTCAACAATGACTTCTGTAGGGGGGGTCTCTGGAATGTATGGGTGTTCACTACTTAAGTGGAGAAAGCTGCTGGTGTCCTCTCTAAAGCATGCTGCAGAGTTTGGGGTCCACCACTGTAGAAGCTGCAGGAAATCTGTGGCCATTATGTGGCCTGTTAATGTCCTCGTTGGCAAAGGCCGCCGGTACTGCTCACAGAGCAGGTCACTGGGATTTATGATAGCACCTGCTGCATAACTAACAAAGAGCCAGCACCTTCTTCTTTGCTCTTAGCCATCTCCAGATGCCTTCATTGAGCAGATCTCCCTAGCACTCCTTTCTGTGCAATTACTCTCCATTTTTGAATCACTCACTCTCTTGCCACAGGTTCTTGATTGGACTTGTGAGCCCTCCCAGGACTATGTTCATTTATGTTAGCTGTCTAATTCTTGTGTTCTATAGGTGGGCAAAGATGGTAACTCATGCTTTGCTCTTTTGTTGCTATAACTTTGGAATCTCCATTTCCTTTGGCTATCACCTCTTATTTCACCCTTCTCCAGAGAAAACTAATACACTTTCCACTCTATAAATAGATGTATTTTGGACATTCCATAGAAATAGAATCATGCAAGTGCATGGCCTTTTGGAACTGGCTCCTTCCACATAAGTTAATGTTTTCAAAGTTGTTCTTTATTGTAGTATATGTCAGCATTCCATTTTTATGATTAAATAATTCACCATTGTATTATGTAAAATGATTAATCTGTTGATGAACATTGAGATTGTTTCTACTTTCTCTGTGTTATGAATATGTGACATTAAAAATTTGGGTACTAGTTTTTGTATGGACATATATTTTCACTTTACTTGAGTGTATCCCAGAAAGAAAATTACTAGGTCAAATGGTAACTGTATGTTTAGCCATTTGAGGACCTGCCAGACTATTTGTGATTCTCAGTAGCAGTGTGAGAGGATTCTGCCTCTCCATATCCTCACTGACAGGTTTTTACTGTGTGATTTGTTGACATTAGTTATCCTAATGTCTTCTGTGGTTTTGATTTTTGTTTCCCTGAAAGCTAGTGATGTTGATCACCATTGAAATGTGTCCTGGCCATTTCTGTATTTTCTTTGGTGTAATGTTTTTAGAACTTTTGCATACTTTTTAATGGAGTTTTTCTTCTCTTATTCAGTTTTGGTGCTCTTGTTTTATTTTAGATAAAAATCTCATATCAGATATAAGATTTATAATTTTTTTCTCATTTTTATAAGATGTATTTTACTTTCTTGATAGTGTCTTTCAATGCATGAAGATTGTTAAGTATTTTTAAAAAAATATTTACTTATTTGAAAGAGACAGAGAGATAATTTCTCCCTGCTGGTTCAGTCACTAAACATCCTCAACAGCTGAAGCTGTTCCAGGCCAGGCTGAAGCCAGGAGCCCAGGACTCAGTCTGGACCTCCTCCATGGGAGGCAGAGTCCTAATTACTTGAATCATCCATCATCTGTTCGCCCACAGGATATGCATTAGCAGGAAACTAGACTGGAAACAAAGCTGATACCTGAACCCAGGCACTCCAATATGGGAAGACGGTATCTCAAACAAACTCTTAACTGTTGTACCAAACCCCTGATTCAAAAGTTGTTCATTTTGATGGAGTCTGATGTGGCTTTTTGGATTTTTTTTTTTTTTTTGATATCTGCTTGTGCTCTTTGGGTCATATCTAAGAGTTCTTTGCAAAATATGAGCTTATGAAGACTTACATCTCTGTTTTCTTCTAAGCATTTTATTGTTTAACCTCTTGCATTTAGGTCTTTGATCCATTTCCAGTCAGTTTTGTATGTATTTTTTAAAGATTTATTTATTTAATTATTTGAAAGTCAGAGTTACACAAAGAAAGAAAGAGAGGCAGAGAGGGAGAGAGAGAGAGAGGTCTCCCATCCACTGGTTCACTCCCAATTGGCCGCAATGGCTGGAGCTGTGCCGATCTGAAGCCAGGAGCCAGGAGCTCCCTCTGGGTCTTCCCACGTGGGTGCAGGGGCCCAAGGACTTGGCCATCTTCTTCTGCTTTCCCATGCCATAGCAGAGAGCTGGGTCGGAAGTTGAGCAGCCGGGACTTGAACCAGCACTCATACAGGATGCTGGCACTACAGGCGGCGGCTTTACTTGCTACGCCACAGTGCCAGCCTCTTGTATGTGGTTTTGAATGTGGTTATTCAATTGTTGCAGCCTCATTTCTTGAAAAAAATTATGTTTTCCCATTGAATAGCCATGGTATTATTGTTGAAAATCAATTAACCACAGATATATTCATATTTTTTTTTCTGGAGTATCAATTACATTCTGTGATTCTATAGGTTTATCTTCAGGCCAGGATCACATATTTTGATTACTATTGTGTTGCATCAAGTTTTGAAATTGGGAAGTGAGTCCCCCAACTTTGTTATTCTTTTTCAAGATTTATGTGTCTCTTTTTATCTCAAATAAAATAAAATGAAGTTGAGCATACTAAGAGCAGAAGCCTATTATTTTCCCTATGGATACTTAACAAAGAGTTCAATATAATCTTTCTCTTATTTTGTAATTTTAGGAATTTAAAGACTAATGATAGTCTAACTAATAATAGACTAACTAATAGTCCCAACTATCCCTTAGCAATGCAAACTCAGACTCAAAGTAATGTGGATAAATATAACAATTATATCTTCAAGAAGAGACTCAGAAATGTGGACAACATCTGAAAATTGATTGTCACCTCAACTGAAAAATGATGCCACATTACTTGATGTGGAGCTTAAGAAACTTGATTGGGTTTTTATACTTTTTTACTACAACATAGCTCTATAATATTAGACTTGAAACTATTTTTTAAAGTTTTTATTTATTTATTTGATAAGTAGAGTTACAGACCAAGAGAAGGAGAGACAGAGAGAAAGGTCTTCCATCCACTGGTTCACTTCTCAAATGTCTGCAACAGACAAAGCTGAGCCTATCCAAAGTCAGGAGACAGGATTTTCTTCTGGGTCTCCCACGTGGGTGCAGGGGCCCAGGCACTTGGGCCATTCTCCAATGCTTTCCCAGGCCATCAGTAGAAGCTGGATCCGAAGTGGAGCAGCTGGCTCCCACATGGGATGCTGGTGCCCCAGGAGGATGCCTAACCTACTATACTACAGTGCTGGTCCATAGATTCAAAACCACTTATGTTATACAGGGAATATCATTCAGTATAAAACAGATATTCATTACTTGTTGTTTCTTTGAGACGGAATTCAAGGACATTAAGTGACAAAAAGCTGTACAAGAAAGAAAGAAAACACATCTTCAACTTTGGCTGATTTTAGAACAAAACCACTGGCAGATTATATGGTGAGGTCAGAAAATGGGGCCCTAAATGACAATAGGATTAAAATTTACAACAAATAGATGTGGGTGAAGGAAATAAAATATGAGCTTTGCTAGGTTCTGAATAAAAGTTTTCGATTAAAAAATATAAAAAGCTAACTTGTCATTTGAATCTCCTTTTTCCAGATTCTTATGTTTTCTTTACAGTCACTGGAGTGACTTAGAAATTGAGCAGAAATACACAATTTAGGCTTGTCAGGTTCACAATAGACCCAAAATAATTATATTCTAGACTCTCCTCTGGAAAAAAGAAACCTGTACAGCCTTTATTATGCTGTAATAATCCTGTCATCACTACATCTCATACTAATTTATTATATAACTAATATGTATGAGTGTTAATCTTTTTATTGTTGACTTGCTTATAGTCTAGGTAAGTTTTGGTGTGTGTAGGTATTTCATTAAGCATCATAAAAAGCAACACTTTCTTTTTATACCTAACTAAAATTAATAGTTGGTACTTAGTCTGACATATATACATATATATATATATATGTATTAGAAATCATGGCATTACAGAGAATCCAAATGAAATTACTACATGAAAATTCTACATAAGAAAGGGAATGAATAGGAGGGAAATGAAGAATTAATGGAAAGTTGATGATAAAATTGTATATAAGAAACATTATATTTGATAGGAAGGTTAAAAACTTTAAAAAGGCCATATAACAGGGGATTTCAAACATGAAAAAATACAAAAATAATTAAAAAGGAATATTGCCCAAATTGAAGTATTATTAAATTTAATAAGAATTTTTTTCAAAAGTAAAATAAGCAAAGAATATTAAAGAAAAGATTTCCTAATGGGTGGTCCAAATGGTCAATAAATTTATGAAATACATAATAAAATTCCATAGCAATGGAAATGAAAATCACAATATGCTATTTCCCCTTTAATTAAGTAGCCCCTGATAAATGACTAAGGCTTTTATGGCAAAACAACCTCACTCGCATTTGCTAGCAGAAACATGAATTGATTGCACTTCTCTAGAAATTCCTTTGGCAATATAAATCAGAAGACTAAAACTATTCTAATATGTGACACAGTACATTTTTTTGGTGTAGTAATCCATCAGGGAAGTGTTTACATAGTTTTGCAATTATATTTGATTTCAATGATAGACATAGTGCATAAAATTGAAATAACATAAATGTCTTAGAGGTAAATTGTCAAATAAATTATGGAACTTATAATGCGATGTTTTAAAAGCAGTTTTTAATATTTCATTTTTAGCATGCATAAAATGAAAATATCAAGGCAAAAACTGCATATACATACACAAATATACATGCAAAACATGTGAAGTTACATATAATATTACATATTTTATTGTTTATATTCCACTACTACCAATGTTATCATTGCCTATGTCTGGGATTTGAAAATAAACATTTATCTTCTTTATATGGTCTACTTTAATTTCTGCTATAGATTTCTTACTCTGCCCATTTGTTTTAAAGCTGAGACCTATGACATTGCCAGTGTCTAGTGTTTGTGTGAATGAACTTTACTATCTCTATGGACTCCTTGGAACTGAAATTACATAGAAAAAGCTGTTCAACACCAACTTACCTTCCTTTAGAAAGAGAAGAAAAAGATTTTTTCTCTAGTCATCTCTCTCCTTCCTTTACATGTCTAAGTCACTATCACTTTGTCTATGATTTTGAGTGGTATTTATAATGTCAAATTTATCCAGCAGACAGAGAATGGGGAGATGAAGAAGAAACAAGGGGAGGCAAAAAAGGAGAAATAAAACAGGCAGGAAAGGGTAAGGTTTGTGTAGGCTCGAAATTCAAGCAGTGTGTTTGATTGGGATTGATATTTATTTATTTATTTATTTATGAGGTAGAGTTACAGACAGTGAGAGGGAGAGACAGAGAGAAAGGTCTTCCTTCCATTGCTTCACTCCCTAAATGGCCATAACAGCTGGAGCTGCACCTATCCAATGCCACGAACCAGGAGCGTCTTCCGGGTCTCCCATGTGGGTTCATGGACCCAATGACTTGGGCCATCTTCCATTGCTTTCCCAAGCCATAGCAGAAAGCTGGATGGGAAGAGGAACAGCCAGGACTAGAACCAGCGCCGATATGGGATGCCAGTGCCGCAGGCTGAGGATTAACCTACTGCGCCACAGCACCCACCCTGTGATTGATTGTTTATGCTAGTGAGTGACTTGGGTACTGCCACTGTTGGATTAAGAGATTATCCTAATATGTATGTATGTATATATATATATATATATATATATATAAACACATGATAAAGTGTCACTTTGGAATATAAAAACGTTTCCATTAATATTTTCTAAGATGCAAGTAATATTGTGAATCATTCTCTTAGTACTTTTTTTTTTTTTTTTGACAGGCAGAGTGGATAGTGAGAGAGAGAGAAAGGTCTTCCTTTTGCCATTGGTTCACCCTCCAATGGCCGTCACAGCTGGCGCGCTGCAGGCGGCACACCACGCTGATCCGAAGGCAGGAGCCAGGTGCTTCTCCTGGTCTCCCATGGGGTGCAGGGCCCAAGCACTTCTCGGGCCACATCAGAGAGCTAGCCTGGAAGAGGGGCAACTGGGAAAGAATCCAGCGCCCCGACCCGGACTAGAACCAGGTGTGCCGGCGCCGCTATGTGGAGGATTAGCCTATTGAGCCGAGGCGCCACATCACTCCACTGTCACTGGAAAACTGACTGAGGTATAAGCAGAAGTTACTGAAACATGGGAGGAGCAGTCATTATGAGAAAAAGGAACACCAAACGAAGGATGTAGCCTTTGAAAAATAATATACATGATATATTGATACACAAGAATATGCATGAAACATATATATAACATATAATGTATATTATCATATATATATAATATACATGCTTCCACAATTAGATTTAACTGGGAGGAGCTCACAAGTATAAACAGCATGATATCTATCTCTTCCTACCCACTAACACCAACCAGTGCTTCCCTTTAGATGTACCCAGTGGGACAGTGAAGGGCAAACAGGCCTTGTAGATACAATTCACATAGGTGCAGCCTATGAAGCACCAGGACAACATGGGGTGAGCTGATCTTGGGAAACAATAGATATCTAATACCATTGAAATGATTATCTATCAGATGACATCTGTAGATATGAGCTAGAAAATATCAAAATATGCACCCCAAATTATGTGAAGTAATTATTTAAACAGTGACAAAGACTTGTGTCTGTACATAATTACTTGTTCTTTTTTTGGAGTTTGTCCTCGTAGATGCAGTGCAACCTACTGTACATAGGAACATTTGAGTTCTGGAGAATTAGAAAATAACCTTTTTCCTACTATTACAATCACTTTTATTTAAATATTTTGCTTATCATCTTCACAGTTTGCCTCATTAATTTGAAAAATTGTTTTGTGGAATAGCCTAGAATGTATTCAAATTCCAGGCCTGCTATTACCTGATGTGTAATGATTACTTAAGTAATGCAGCTCTTGCCAAAAGTGTCCACTTTTGTAAAAATGAAATATGTATGCTAACCTCAAAATAATTTTTAAAGTTTGTGTAAGATAATTTACAAAACACACATTTCTATTCCTGCCACATGATACTAATACTGTGTTAGTTTGAGACTCAATGTATTTATCTTGCAAGCTTCTTTCTCTCTGCACAGTATCTGCTCATTATTACATTTCAGGGTGACTAAGAACATTCTTTGGTAGTCACAGTACTATGGATCTAACAGAAAATACTTTAATGCATAATAAATATTTAAAGTAAATGGAGAGAAATTACAGAGTGCTGTGTAGTTGTAGGTTTGTAAGTGTATGGTAAATGGGTGCGGTTGGTATTGGAGAACGGAAAGGAAGAAGCAGGGATAGAAAGTTTTCCCATGTTTATTAAGGTTGAATGGGGGCTGGCATTGGTACTCTTGGATGTTTTCCTAGACAATTGAAATATTATAATCACAAAACAATCTGTTCACCAGTGTTCATGGAAATTTTATTTTCAATAACCAATAAGTGGGGGCCGGCACTGTGGTGCAGCGGGTTAATGCCCTGGCCTGAGGTGCCAGTATCCCATATGGGCGCCGGTTCTAGTCCTTGCTGCTCCACTTCCGATCCAGCTCTCTGCTGTGGCCTGAGAAATCAATAGAAGATAGCCCAAGTCCTTGGGCCCCTGCACCTGGGTGGGAGACCCGGAAGAAGCTCCTGGCTCCTGGCTTCGGATGGGTGTAGCTCTGGCCATTGCAGTCAGTTGGGGAGTGAACCAGTGGATGGAAGACCTCTCTCTCTCTGCCTTTCCTTTCTCTGTGTAACTCTGACTTTCAAATAAATAAGTAAATATTTAAAAAAAAATAAGGTTGGATGAATAGCGCAAAGACTGCTAAGTGAGTGAAGTTCTGACCTTTCACCATTGAGACTATAGTTCAAGTTCAAAGTGAGCTGATTACCCCATTGGGATTTTGGATAAGGCAATATCCAACTCACCTAAGGACGACATCTGAATTGACCGCCTGTGGATAAACAGGGCACATTTATTTTGTTTCTTTTTTCTTAAGATGTATTTATTTACTTAAAAGACTGAGTTACAGAGAGAGAAAGAGACAGAGAGAGAAAAACACATCTTCCATCTGCTGGTTCACTCCCAAAATGGCTGCAATGACCCAGGCTAAGCCACGCCGAAGCCAGGAACCAGGATCTTCTTCCAGGTCTCCCATGTTGGTGCAGGGGCCCAAGGACTTGGGCTACCTTCCACTGCTTTCCCAGGTTCATTAACAGGGAGCTGGATCAGAAGCAGAGCAGCCAGTACTTGAACCAGCGCCCCTGTGGAATGCCATCACTGCAGTCTGCAGCTTAACCAGCTGCGCCACAGTGCCAGCCTGGGCACATTTATTTATTTGTTTATTGTTGCTGCAGGCCTAAACTCAGAAGTTGTATAAAATGAAAAAATAATAAAATGAAACAAAAAAATTAAAAATTCCCATGGATTCAGTCTCTGAATTTTGAGCTTATTTCTGACAGAGGCCATCACCACCAGCAAGTACATGGTTGACTTTACATCTGCCTTGACAAATTTTCTGTCACTTAAATTAGAGAAAATTTGGGATACATGCAAATACAGTTGCTTTTGATGCACCAGAAGCATACTTGTGTGCCTTGAGGGACCTTCCAAAATGTCTGTTTATGATGTACTACTACAAGCATAAGAAGTTTTCAAATGCTGAGTTGTGATCGGCTATTAAAACCTTAAATGTTAATAATTCAAAAATTATCTCTGTAAAAGTTATGTGATGTGCTTTCTCTCCTACATTCTCACCATGTTTCTAGATTATCATAACACTGCATAATATCATATGATGATAATTATCTGATGAATTTTCCATGTATAAAAAGAATGGAAGTAAATTCCATTCGATTAAAAACATGCAGTGGCAGAGTAATGAAATGATAGTCCTCTTACGAAGCACCTGGCATATAAGAGGTAATAATAGCTACCTCTGAAATATCCTTTCCACTACTTCACACAACCTTGTGTCCAACAGTGACCCCGTGACCTTACTCACCTTCACTTCTCCAATAAAGAACTAGGATATTGGTTTCTGTTCCACAGTGACAGTGAAGTATTTGACTGAGAAAGGGCCAGGTGCCTAGTAGAGTGTCTTCTCTATCATAACATTCAATAGATTCTTAACCCAAATTCCTCACCTTGACATAAGGCTGACTCTTTAAATAAAACATAAGTTAATGAGTGATTGGTATGAATTTACACAGGCATTGCTCCCAGTTACGAACTCCCATTCTGAGAATACTTGATTCAGAAAGTGTTGCTTGTCAACAAGAATTTATTTAAGGAGCCATTAATTTCTATTAAAATTAATCCAAAACTGACAATGTTTCTATTCTTGGAAAAATAAGCCTAAACATAATTGCAGGGATATTGATAGAATACATTCATATTTATGATAACTGTAATTTTTGCTTCTATGTTAATAACATTTTTTAAAATTCCTAAAGCAGTCAGACAGTTGGTAGCAGCTGCAACACAAGTCATTTCCAATTGTTCAGAAAATAGCACTAATTGAAACTGTTTGAATCGTGTATGGACTGTGTTAAATGCCATCACTTACACACCTGCACCTTGGAAGGGCACTGATTCTGTACAAAATAAAAATTTTAACATAATATATTTCAATGCAAAAAATTTGCCATAATCTCAACTAAGCAAAGTCCTCTGCTAAAATCATAATGATGAAAGTGTCTTCCAATATAATGTGTCAGGTTTTGACATTGTATTTTTTCAAGATTTATTTATTTGAAAGGCAGAGTTACACAGAGAGGGAGAGACAGAGAGAGAACAATCTTCCATCCACTGGTTTACTGCCCAAAGAGCTGCAACAGCTTGTACTGGGCTAATCCAAAGCCAAGTGCCAGGGGCTTCATATGGGTCTCCCATATGGGTGTAGCATTCCAAGTACTTGAACCATCTTCCACTGCCTTCCCAGGCCCAGTAGGAGGGAGCTTGCTTGGAAGTGGAGCAGCTGGGACTTGAAAGAGCACCCATATGAGATGACGGCATTTCAGAAAGCAGCTTGACCCACTGCACCACAATTCGGGCCCCTGGCATTATATTAAGTACTCCCTTCAAATATGTCTTAACACATATAGAAACCAAACATTTGAGGCTTCAAATTTTCTAAAAAAAAAAAAAATCTTATTTTGAAAACACAAATAAGAGAGGGAAGTGTGGTCTTGTGCCTGAAAATCTCCTGGACCAAAATATAATTTGAAATGAACATATAATATAATGTTATATAAAATATATAAAAGATTATATAATAAAAGTAGTTATATTTCCTTGATATCTAAATGGATAAGTGTAATCAACAGTTGTTACCAAATTGTACTTCACTTTTTAAAGAGAAAAATCAGCTTCATCATGAGGTTGTAAATAAAAAACAAAAATTTAGGCCAGCGCCACGGCTCACTTGGCTAATCCTCCACCTGCGGCACCGGCATCCTGGGTTCTAGTCTGGGTTGGAGCGCTGGATTCTGTCCTGGTTGCTCCTCTTCCAGTCTAGCTCTCTGCTGTGGCCTGGGAAGGCAGTGGAGGATGGCCCAAGTGCTTGGGCCCTGCACCCGCATGGGAGACCAGGAGGAAGCACCTGGCTCCTGGTTTCAGATCGGCACAGTGCTCCGGCCGTAGCAGCCATTTGGGGGGTGAACAAACGGCAAAGGAAGACCTTACTCTCTGTCTCTCTCTCTGTATGTCTAACTCGGCCCGTCCAAAAAAAAAAAAAAAAAAAAAAATCTGCCTTGCACTACCCAAAGCTAAACCTTGGTAAAGTGCTAAAATCTGAATCAAACCTAACTTACTAGGCTAGAGTAGCATAAAGCATTAACTTACATGGTAGGGATGAGCTTTGTGGTGCAGTGGGTTAGCAGCCGCTTGGGATACTTGCATCCCATATGGGAGTCCAGGCTCTTCCACCCTTTTGATCCAGCTTCCTTCCTACTAATGCACCTGGGAAAGCAACAGATGATGGTTCAAATGCTTGGGTCCCTGTCACCCACATTATTTATTTATTTGAGAGGTAGAGTTGCAGAGAGAGAGAATGGGAGACAGAGAGAAAGGTTTTCCATCTGGAGCTCACTCCCTAAGTGGTCCCAGTAGCTGAGCTGGCCAATCAGAAGCCAGGAGCTAGGAGCCAGGAGCCCTTAGCTGCTTCTGGGTCTCCCATGCGGGTGCAGGGCCCAGTCACTTGTGCCATCCCCTACTGCTTTACCAGGACATACCAGAGAGCTGGATCAGAAGAGGAGCACCTGGGACACAAACGGGCGCTTATATGGGATGCTGGCAGTGCAGGTTTAACCTTAACCTACTATGTCACAGTGCAGGCACCGACAATGTTTTTGAAAGTTCACATGAACCTTGGTTGATACATTGGTGCTTGGACATTGGAAGCAGCAGTGATAGTGTTTTCCTATTTAGGTGTTTAATAAACATCTGATCTCTGTGATGTAAGCACTTTGATCTTTAAAAGAGAGGAGAGAAGACGGCGAACTAATGGGAAATCAGACCAAATCTGTTTCATTGGGTCAAAGCAGTGTAACGAAATCATGGATTTATGAATTAGATTTGGATACTGTTTCTTATTTCTCATGTGTTACCTATATTTTCTTGATCAATTGGCTTTAATTATCTCAACTGTATTTAACTCAGTTAATGATCATGGATGCAAAAGGCTGGGGTAGGTAGATGCTGCATATATACATCTTTTCTTTCCCTCTTGCCTTTGTGACACCTACAATAAAACCAGCAAGACACACTCACATTTACATTTTGAGAACTACATGATTCTCCTGCAAAGTAGCACATCAAAGAAGGCAAATAGCATTATCTCTCAAAAGACTAAAGAAAACCAAGTGATTATTTTCTCCCTCCTTAAACCTTTGCCACATCACATGCTAGTGGATTTCCAGGTTACTAATATTTTTGATACAGGTATTTTTGCTCCTTTGATGTCCTTCTGTTCCATATGTAATTCTTTACTTTTTTCTCAGGTGATTTTTCTTTCTTTCCCTGAAATAAAGAGGCTCAACATTCACTGTCCTCCACTGAAGCTTTAAAAGCTACATCTGACATTCTGCTGGCAAGAAAATTAAAGTTAAATATTAGCAGAGTACCTCATTTATTTGTCAAACTTAACTTCGGTTCCTTCGTGTCTAAGCTAATTTTTAATTGCAAAGATGACTTTCATTATTTACAAGTAATTCCTGATGTGTGTTTTGTTTAGTCTATAACTGGTGTTTCTTAGAGTTCACAACTCACACCCTGAAAGGACACTCCAATTCCCTTTGCATTATCATAGTGAAGGCAGAGGAGGAGGTGAAAGACTCATAAGGGCTTTAACCTCTGCTTAGAATCAGGCTTGTGACAACCAAAACTATGCAAATTAAGTTAGATCAACATATAGTGTATTAATTTGGGTAAGAATTTGGAGGGCTTTGAGTTTCCAATACCCAATGTGTGGCAGGTAGAAGAGCAGGCATTTTACCTATGGAAAAGAACCTTATACTTTCTGAGTGTCTGCTAGATAGCAGAAACAAGGTCACACTTTATATATGTTTCCTTTTAAATCCACTGTAGACTCCAGAATGCAAGGTTTTTTTTTTTTTTTTTTTTTTTTTTTTTTTTTTTTTTTTTTTTTTTTTTTTCAAGTGAAGAAATGGTTTCACTGACTGCAAATAGGATTGTTGTCTTGATTTCTTTTGTGGATAGTTGGTTGCTAATATATAGAAAAACTACAGTTTTTATATGTTGAATTTTTTTTCTTGCAACTTAAATAAATTCATTGATTGGAGGATACAAAATTTCAGTTAAACAAGAGGAACGGTTTCAATAGATCCACTGTACAATATAGGGAGGATAGTTAATAATGATGCATTGTATTCTTGAAAATTGCCAAGAGTAGATTTTTGGTGTTCTTATCACAAAAAAAGATAAATGTGTGAGACAGCTCATATGTTAATTAGTTTGTTTTAGCCATTCCACAATGTATATGTATTTGAAAACATGTTGTACACCATACATGTATAGTCTTCACTTGTACATTAACATTTGAGAAAAAACATTTAAAAATTAAATGAATCCTGAAAGAACAAATAAAATAATTTCATAAAGTTTTCAAAATAAGTTTAGGGAATATGCATTAAAAATAGATTTGAGTAACCCTGAAAGTTTTATCTTTTGAAAAACACCAAGTTAGTACAATTAAAACAAAATCCTATTAATAACTAGAGGAACATTTAAACTTCACCACTTAGAGTTATTATAGAATTAAGATTTTCCAATTGTAGTTTATATATTGAAGATAATGTAATAATGCAAATTATTTTGAATGTTCTTCCAAGTAGTTAAAATATCAAGTATGTAAGAACCATTAGAATTTATTTTTATCTTTATTCCAAAACTTTGCAGGAAATCTTTGGTTTTTCATATCAAACCCAGGGTCAGCTTTAGATAATCACTATCAAATTTATCTAGTATCTTAATAGGCAGAGACTAAAGTGTTAAAATTGTATTGTATCATTAGGGGCCACATTAAAAGTATCATTTTTCTAGAATAGTTGTAGCATCAATTCTCTGACATTGCTTTCATAATTGGTAATACAAAACTTTTTACCTAATCCCATTGTTTTGGAAGGTGGCTGGAGGCTTTCCCATTTCTCAATCAATTCACCCAGAATCTCTTCCACCCACTTCATCTCCAGTTATGTGCTATTCTTACATCATTGCCATTATCACCATCTAAATTATAGCCCCAGACATGTTTTAATTTGCTGTTTCTCTCTCCTTATAGGCTCTGAATTATTAGGAGAGGAGCTAAGATTCATTCATTTTTACATCACTTGCAGCATTCATTAATAGACAATCATAAAAAGAGGTACTTTTATAGTTTCATAGAATCAAGAACCATGGAATATATTTTAGATAAAATAAATAGATTTTTGCTCAAATTCTTTTAAATCACTGACGACTTGAACTTAACAAGCTGATTATTTTCCGAGTTTTGAGGCATTCATCTTTGGATTGGAAACACAAGAGTCTTTCAGATCATACCACAAGATTTACGGCATTGTCTCCCAGCCATTATTTACAAAGCAAAGCTAGGGTTCATTGGAAATATATAAGTTACTTAACCTTGTTATGCCCATTTCCTCATCTGAAAACTGGGTATACAATAATTTATCTCTGAAGATAATGGTGAATGCCAAAAAAGACAATAATTAAATTTTTTAGCAAAGTATGTCTAAAAAATATCCAACTGCTTCAAAATTTGATCACATCTCCTAAATGATAAATGGCATTC
This sequence comes from Oryctolagus cuniculus, assembly GCF_964237555.1. NCBI lineage: Eukaryota > Metazoa > Chordata > Mammalia > Lagomorpha > Leporidae > Oryctolagus > Oryctolagus cuniculus. The sequence continues at coordinate 43,827,137 of NC_091449.1, forward strand.
CTTTCCCTTGTTCTGTCCACTTCCTCAGTTCCTCTATGCTATATTTATCCTTGAGAAGTCTATTTTTTTGGTGGAAGGGAAAAAACATCTATTTATTTTGAATAACTGTAACTGACTAATTTCTTTAAAATATGAATGTAAGCAAAAACTGAATTGCAATATTTGTAACTCACATCAATAGAAAGCACAGGTTGTTTTTACATGGCATGGCAGCTGTTATGACATCCTGAATTATTCTTTTTTTAGTATTTTTAAACATCATTTATGTTTTTGGGAAATTTGGAACACCAAATAAAATAAACACAAACCATACTAGGACAGAAGTGTCTGCTAGAAGAACAGTTAATAAACTGGAGAGAGGATGGAGGGACAGAGATGAATAAACACCTTTATGTTGTTACATGACAAGAAATGCTCATGTGGAATAATCTTTCCTACACAGAAAACAAATCATAAGAGGGACATAATGGACACTTTCAAATGAACCAAAGGAAGCCACGGTTAAAATTTTAACAAGTTAAGAGTCATTCACTAAACAGCTCCTGACAGGTTCACAGTCGCACAGGCACCCAACAAAGGCTTGATTTGTGAGGCACCCTTCCTCGGCCCCTCTGTATTTTTCTCAAACATTCCATTTTGTTTTTTTACTGCGGATCCTAAAATGTCATTCCCTATTCTCTCTTCTTGCCATGTGTGTTTCAAAAGCACAGCTAACATTTCCCCTCATCGGTGACCAGAAGAGAGATTCTCTTCTGCATTCATCGGTATTGATCTTCTTCAAAATGGGACATTGTTGAAGAAAATAAATCAATTGATTCCATTCGTTAAGTTTCCAAAAAGGGAATATCTTTCTTGGGTTTTGCCATTTTCTCTCAAATGTTAAGGCAGCAGACAGTTCCCATTGCCCTAACTCCAAGACTGAACTATTATGGGTTATGCCATACATAATTTATAAGACCTCATAGAAATGCATTTTAATGAATAACTACCAAATGCTAGGTATCATGGTATTGTATTTACGTATGTGTCTTGTAATCCTCACAAAGATGCAAACAGGCAAGAAATATGAACCTTATTTTTCAATCAGAAAACTAAGGTCAGAAGGTTGACACTAAATGAAAATACAAATTTCTAGTGCAGAAAACACACACAGGAGAGGAGTATGACAGAAATATATTCCATTTGTTCACTTTCTATCTGGGTAAAATATTATTATTGCCAATAGTTCATGTTATATTGATAGTTCAAATTTATTTTGAGCATTAGTATATTTTCATTTTAATAGAAACTGAAAGGAAAATAACTTTTTTGGTGTAAGTTTATTAAGTTAGTTCAATTTTCCCCCAGAATTTAAATTTTATAGAGCAGTTGGCTAAGAAAATCATACTTTTAGGCTGGCGCTGTGGTTCACTTGGCTAATCCTCTGCCTGTGGCGCTGGCACCCTGAGTTCTAGTCCCCGGTTGAGGCGCTGGATTCTGTCCCGGTTGCTCCTCTTCCAGTCCAGCTCTCTGCTGTGGCCTAAGGCAGTGGAGGATGGCCCAAGTGCTTGGGTCCCTGCACCCGCATGGGAGACCTTTCTCTCTGTCTAACTCGGCCTGCCAAAAAAAAAAAAAAAATCATACTTTTTAAATAGAGAAACACATTTTACATACAGCTAGTCAAAAGTGCACCTCCTTTTGTAACATCTAAGTGTGAATATTTGTACTGACCCATAAAAGAACTTCAATTGTTTTAGTCATGGACACTCATCTCAGTAGTGGAAACAATAAAGTTAATGTATGTGAAAAATCTGTAGGAAATTACTAAAATAAAAAGTTGGTGGAAAGAGAGAAGAAATGATGCAAAATTTCTTTCATTTTGTTTAATTTTCAGTATTCTATTATACACACACACACACACTTAACTTTGCCGAGCTCATTATGAAGTAAAAATTCCTAATTAGAAGTTTCATCTGTGAACTGTTTTAGTATGGCCTACAATTTCTTTCTCCTCTGAGATTATCAAGGAAACTTCTCTAATCTCAACATATTGTTTAAAGAGATTGTTTTCTTTGAGCGTTTATTTATTGCTTTTTATCTACTTGATAGGCAGAGTGGCAAAGAAACTGAGAGACAGAGCGATCTTCCAGCTGCTGATTGATTCTCCACATGCCCATAAGAGTGAGGGGTTGCCCAGGCAGAAACCAAGAGTCCAGACTCCATCCAGATCTCTCACATGGGTGGCAGGTTCCCAGGTACTTGAGGATCATCTGCTACTGTCCAGGGTGCATTTGTAGGAAGCTGGATTGAAAGCAGAGTAGCTAGACTTGAACCAGCACTCCAGAATCGGATGTGGATAGTTCAAGCTGCGGCTTAACCCCCTGAGTCACAATGCCTGCCCCACTCAGAGCATTTTAGAAGGAAGTCAGAGTCTTCCTCTGATGCCATTCAATTGTTCCTTTACCCCTGGTATATGTTTAGTGAGGCAGGAAAGGGAAGGGAGCCTAAATGGTGTTTCCTCTCTGTTCAAATTTCAGGGTTAACCTGACATCCACAAGAGGAGGATCAGGAGCCCATTTTTTTTTTCTTTCAAATATGTATTTATTTATTTGATTACTTGTGAGACAGAGAGACAGAGAGCTCCAGTATACTGGTTCTCTCCCTAAAAACCCATAACAGTGAGGGCTGGGCCAGGCCAAAGCTGCAAGCTACTAACTCAATCTGGGTCTTCCATGTGAGTGGCAGGAACTCAAGTACTTGAGCCATCACTTACTGCCTCCAAGAGTGTGCATTAGCAGGAAGCTAAAATTCAAAGCGAAGTTGACCCTGAGTTTAAACACTCTGATACAGGACACTGGGTTGTGAGCCTTATGCCAAGTAGTGTCGTAACTTCTAGGCCAAGCATTGGCTCTAGGGGCCCACTCTGTTTGACATCTTGTGTTAGTTACTGGAAAGGGGAAATGTGTGGGGTGACAGGGAAGAGAGTGAGTATAGATGTGGAGTGATAAAGGATGAAGGAAGCTTTTCATTACTCTTAATTTGGGTTTATTTTACTGAACCTTTCTTTGTGAGTGACATATCTACAGAAGAGTGAGTTTCCATATACAGAGACCAATCATATCCTTTCAAAAATAAGAAATTAGTAGCATTGTTTTCTTGTATTCAAAACAAGAGATCTGAGTAGGCAACTTAGGAAATAAGAAACATTGCCTCAAAAATGCATATGGAAATATTGTACTTCTCTGCAATCAATACATACAAATCCAGCTTCAGTGCAGACATGGGTTCATTTATCAAATCAGCCAGTGCGAAAATTAGAACCTTTAATATGCAAATATTTACAGCAAAATGAGCAGACAGTTTACACTGGTATTGAAGCAAAACCTGGGATAACGTTTTCAGAAAATAATGCCTGCCAATATATCAAACTCTTAAATAATCCCATAACCCTTAACTCTTAATTTTATTTCTGGAGATATACCTTGAGAGGCAAATAAACAACAATGAAATATAAAACACTAAAAAGTTAAAATACCTTCATTAACAGATATGTTGTATAGTCTTTTCAAAACTCTGAACACTGGAGAATAGCATTTATGATTGACAGGGGAATCAACAAATAAAAATGGCATGCTTTTACAGAGAATAACCATGTAGGGTTAAACTCACCTTTGCACAGTACTGTAATAGCATGTAAGCATGCTTGTTTTATAGCACATTAAAATATATACTTGTTTATTATGATCAAAATAATGTACAAGTTAAAACTTAATACATGAAAAGAAGTATAACAAAAATATCAATTTTTGCCATTGACCATAACTGTTATCATGGGCACATTTTTCTATTTTCTGTGCTCCAAATATTTTCTCGTGAGCATATATTAATTTTAAAAATATATAAAAATAAATCCACTAAGAATAATTTTAAGATGAGCTTTGGTGTTTGCAATGCTTTTTGAAGGGTTTGTCTTTATGTTCAAACCTAAAATGAGATAATCACTACCATACCACCCCCCAAAATGTTAAAAGATGAGAATAGCATGGATCACCCCTCCCCAACACTAGATCATATTCTTGCTTCATTATTATTTTAGAAAACCCACTTTTCAACAATCTACAATGTGAGCCATCACTCATATCGAGCTTAATTAGAAAACAGTTTGGAAGTTGGAGGAATTCCTAATTTAAATCAATTAAAGGGAAAGTTGTCAGGTTCGCTTTGGGTTTGCTTATCTATATGCTCACAGCAGGACGGAAGAGATCTGTCTTCCCCAATCTCATCCTAGTCCCCCAGGACTATGTCGCAGTAGTGCGCAGTGTGTAAATCTAGGAACCGTGGTGGCAATTAGCATCTGAGACTCCTGCCACAACTAGAGAAAGATCCCAGTGACAAACGAAGGCATCCCAGGATTCTACACTGAAAATGCTTTGATGGTTGCTTTCGTTCACAAACGACACATCTCAGGTTGGTGGGGCAAGGCTACTGTGTACTCTGGCCCTGTTTCCATTCTGCGTTGAGAGCTCTTCTTTATTCCCTCAACCATGCCCTGAATCCCACGATGTCACAGTCAATCTGGTTATGAAATGAGAAATGCATGTCAGATAGTGACTATTTAAGGAGCACACTCCTTTTTCTGAGCAGATCATTACAAACCTTTTTACCTCTCTCCATTGCTAAAATAAGGTTCTTCGCCCTGTCACCTACCTGTATCTGGGCTGGTTTAAATGTAGGCCTGCTCCCCATACAACTTATATAGAACTCTTTTGTGTGTAGTAATTTCAATTGTTTTATGAATTCTGAAATCATTATTATCTGCCAAGCAAACTGACAAGATATAGTCTATATAACAATCATATATATGTATATATATATATTTTTTTTTTGCAAACTCAAAATTGGGACAATTGATTCATTTATATATCTGCCTTATCTCTTAGGTCACGGTATGTGAGAAGAGAGACTTAGTTTTAGTCATGTTTAGTACCTCAGTAAATAGATTACTCTCAATTTATAACTTTGAATGAGTGAGTGAAAATTAACAATGTGTTTTGTTTGCTTTGAATACAAAAGCGATGCAAATTTCAAAGTGAAGGAATTTGAAATATTTTAATCATTTCAGAAAATAATATGGGAAATTTGAAACTTTACATACCTTGAAAGTCCAGAATATAGTGTGTTCATATAAATATAGTAGATCAATAGGAAAATGTAGTGGCTGGCACTGTTGCACAGCAGGTAAAGCTGCTACCAGCAGTGCTGGCATCCCATATATGTGCAGGTTCAAGTCCTAGCTGCTCCACTTCTGGTCCAGCCAATGTGCCTGGGAAAGCAGCAGAAGATGGCCCAAATGCTTGCCCCCCTGCACCCATGTAGGCCCAGCTTCAGCTGTTGTGTCCATTTGGGGAGTGAACCAGCAGATGGAAGATTCTCTCTCTCTCTCTCTCTCTCTCTCTCTCTCTCTCTCTCCCCCTCTCCCTCTCCCTCTCCCTCTCCCTCTCCCTCTTCCTTTCTATAACTCTGCCTTTCAAATAAATAAATAAATCTTTAAAAATATAGGAAACTTTAACTAGAGAAGTAGATTATATTATGATTATGTACTTAGGGTATTTAGTGAAAAAATCTTAGATCAGAGTTTAGAATATTAAATCCAGAATCCCCCTATTGCCAAAGTAGAAGTAGAAATCAAGATAATTATCCAAATAATTAAAGTGACAACTTCTTTTTTTAAATAGCTTCTGCACAGCTCTGCCTTCTTTCATACTGTAAATGCTTAAAGATCAAAAACTCCATGCTTCTTTGATTTTCCAGAATTGCTTCTACTGGAAGTTGAGACACCCCTTATGATAGCCGCAACCCATATATATATATATATATATATATATATATATATATATATATCAGAATGTCCATGTTCCAGTACCAAGTCCACCTCTCTCATTCCAACTTCCTGCTAACTTATACCCTGGGAGGCAGTGGGCAATGCTTAAATAGCTGGGTCCTGCCACTTGTGTGGGACACCTGGACTGAGTTCCCCACTCACAGCTTCATCAGCTGTAGCCAAGGTGATAACATATACACAGACATACACACAGGGGCTGTGTTCTTGGTAAGGACTCAGGCTCCAGGAATCTCAGCTGTTTTGCCTGTTGGTATTTTCTTTAGATGCCCCTATCCCAGTTGGCTGAGGTCCCTTTGAAGGGCTGATCTGATGGGGAGGAACCCAGGGCGATGAGAAGGCCCTGATGAAATAAGAGGTGTCTGTGGCATGTTTTAACTGGTTTTATTCTATTTTAAAATCACCTTAGAAACTTTTTAAACAAAAATTGCTAGGCTCACCCCCAGATATTCTGATTCAAGATTCCTGGAATAAAGCCCAGAAATGCTTGTTCTAAACAGGCATCAACTGTCATTTATATATGGGTGTTTCATGGACCGCCTACTGAGAAAATGTCACTTATCTGTGTTTCTGCCATGAGGTATGTTACTCCTTCCTCTTCTGACCCCTCTAATAGCCCCCTCTAAGAGTTCTGGCCCTTGTCCTTCCCCATGGAGAAGGCATGAGGAGAACTTGCTCAGACGATTTTGGGGAAATGACAGAATGTGATTGTCAATACGCTGCTTTCACCCTAGCTCCAAATAAGTTTATGGAAGTCATTTTCTCATTGTTTCCCAATTGGCACCCTCCTTCTGTCACCATAATAATGTATGTTCTGTAATAAACATTCAGTCACTTCCTAAAGATGCAAAGTGATGACAGGTTTTCTTGTTTCTCTTTGGTGTCCCTTCTCAAATTTTGCTCTTTTTGGGGTTTTCCTCTACACTTCAACAATGAACTCTTTAAGGGTGGAATGCCTGAGGGCTCCTCAACAACTTGACATTTGAGTGATAGAAACCACACAGAGGAAATGGGGAGAAATTTTAAAAAAAAATTAAAAAAACTTAAAATACTCAGAGCAACCACATGTTGTATATATTTATAAATACACAGGAAAATATTTGGAAAAATATACCCTGAAGCACCTCAGGGTATTTCCATAGAAGGGGACTGGGTTTGAGGGAAAGTTAAGTTAATGTTTTTTATAGTGTTATCTTAAAATGTTTCCGTAAAGTTGGGTTTTGTTTTATAATGAACATGTTTTCCAGAACATTTTGAGTATATATGCTTCAAATTGGCAGTACCATTAATGTTTTAAAAATATTTTACCTATCTATACTCTCATAATGACAGGAGATGATAGGAAGAAATGTTCCTATCATAGATATGCTTTAATAATCTGAGACATGGAGTATAAAAGGTTTCTGGTTGTAGTGAAAGAGTCTACTTGTATAGATGTGTGTTCGAGCTCTGCGGTTATGACGGGGCATCCCAATCTAAGCCTTTCTTAATAATTTATCTACAAAAAAAGTTTCCTGGGAGTGTTTGTGGAAGAGGCTATTTTTATGTCTCACCTGAAGGGGGTTGGGGGTCTTGTCAATATTATGTGGGGATCTATGGATAGATGATTGTGCAGCTGAGTTAGTTGTTAGGGGAAAAATACACCTTGAGAAGGGCAGTTATTCATCAACGCAGTAAAGACACCATTTACAATGCCCACATTCTATATCAGAATTCCTGGGTTCAAGTCCCAGGTCAATTTCTGATTCCTGCTTAATGCACACCCTGGGATGCTGTGGGCAATGGCTGAAATAGTTCAGTCCTGCCACTCATGAGGGATATCTGGATTGAGATCCCCAATCTCAATATGTGATACATCAGTTCAACCCCAGCTGCTGTTGGAATTTGGAGAATGAACCAGGAGGTTGAGAGCTCCCTATCTTTCATTCTCTGTGTTTTTATCAAATAAACTAAATAAATCCACAAAGATCTAAAAAAAAGAAAAAATAACTCCTTGGCAAAGGTAATGACATATGTATAACATAAGGGCACTTCAAAAAGTTCATGAAAAATCTACATGAATTTCAAATTTTTGTACCAAAATAAGTTTACCTTTAATTTCACTTTTGACAAACTTCTTCTGAAGGGACCTCATACCTATTTACAGGTGTGCATACATACACATAGCATGATATCTAGGTTTCTTCACAGTGGGATATATTTTATTAGTCTGGGATTTACCTAGAGTGTAACAATGGGCACCAAATGAGTAGAACATCAACATCATGGTCACTGTAGCATGACAGAGCGAGAGAAAGATGCTGAGCATAGTATTCAGGCTAAAGCGGTAGGTCTAAACCTTAGTTGCATGTTATAATTGCCCAGAGAGTCTTAAAAAGAAACAGTGGAGCCCCACCCTGATAGATTCTGATTTAATGGACTGCGAGGAGACTCAGGCAGCATTATTTTTAAAAGCTCCCCAGTTGACCCTAATGTGCAAGGAGGATTGAAAAATCTCTAGATTACAAAGTTAAGTCCATATTAGTGGGTAGCAAAGTTTATTGGCAGAGCAAACATGGACAGCAATCAATTGATAAACACTTGAAACAAACAATGTTTTGAACAGTTTTAAGATCAGGCATAAGTAATGTTAGAAAGGGTTCTAAAGCATGAGAGAAGCCAGCACAACATAGAACCTCAATATTTGGATGCATGTTGAAAAGAAGAAGAAAAAAAAAAAAACTAGAGCAGAATACAGAAAACTCATTTATGTAGGGTCTACTTTCTCCACAACATTGCCTAATGGCTCATCTCAGAGTCTTACTGAAAAGGATATAGACAATCATTCTGGAACTACTAAAACCCTCATGTAGTCTATCATATGTATTGACAGTTAGAAGACACTTATTATCTTCATTATGATAGTTGAGCATATTTGATCTCAAGACTTGTCTCCAGTTGTGTTTGAGAAAGGCTACTGTGTAATAAGACTTGTCCTAAATAATGGGTGATATTAATTTAATGAACAGTTACTGTTCATCTAGTGGGAGTTGAGTATAGAGTGTCTATTCATTTATATAGTGAAATTTCCTGCTCTCAAGGACATACATTCTTGATATGGGCAAGGCAGTGAAGCAGAACAGGAAGGTTTGTGTTGGTTTGAGGCATCTTCATACAGTGACATACTTGGTGGAGATGCTGTTGGGTTCCCTAGAAAGGAGGGTGAGGGAAAATGTTTGGAATTAAGCCTGAATTACCACATAAAAAGCTGTGATGAAAGGTGTTTATGGGCAGAAATGCACTAATGAATACCAGAAAGGTAAAAGTGATTCACCTTGAAAAGTAGCTCACTGGCTAAAATAAGTGCTCACCTCCTAATCATATTTGTTGTTTTAAATTGGTTCAATGGTGTTCTTGAGAATTTGACTTATTTAAGTGAAAACTATCCAAATTGAGATGTCCTTCCCAGCTTCAGCTTCCTACCCCAGACTGGTTACATACATTCATGAATACATACAAATATACATACTCACAGCAAGTTCCATGAGGGAATATTTATTTTTTCTATGCAGACTAACAGTCTCAGCAGGATGCTAGTTTGATAATCACATCTATCAATAATTGGTTAGAATAGATTCCATGTGTATTCTTAAAAGCACAGTCTCAGGTCTATTAGGCAAGTATTATCTTTTCTAGAACTTTTAATGTAATGTTTAATGTACTTTTCTCGTGAGTTCTGTCTTGTCTGTCATGGGCCCATTTGTTTCCTTCCTTCTACTTTTCATTATTTTGCTAGGTGAAAGGGTTAGAATGGGTCTTTGCAATGTGGACACATCGAATTTTATGAATGTAAGTTATAGCACAGTGGCTTTCTTACTGATTTCTGCTGCTTCTAAATGTATTTAGCATTTAGAAATTTGTGCTATTGTTACAAAAATATGTACAAATGGGCACATGAGCCACTCATGACACTGGCATTACATAGAGATGTGCTGGCTGCTGGGCCAGCTCCTCTGTTTCTGATATGGCTTCCTGTTAATGTATCCTAAGAGGCAGCTGATGATAACTCAAGTCCCTGGGCCTCTGCCACCCATGTGGAAGACCCAAGTAGAGTTCTTGACTCCTGGATCAACCTGGCCCAGCGCTGGTAACTGTGACCATTTGGGAACTGAACCAGTGAATAGAAGATTCATTGTTTCTCTCTTTCTGTAATTCTGCCTTTCAAATAATTAAATAAGCCTTAAAAATATAGATTAGTCCAGACATGAAGGATTTTGGATAGGTTATGTTTTGGATATTGTTATTTTTAATTATAACATTAAAACATGATAACATACTTACTAGATAACTAAAAAATTTCAACTATGCTTTAACTTAGAAGACCTATGTTTTATGAGAAAACAGGTTTAATATATGGCCAATGATGATTTAACCTGGAGAAGGTCAATACTTTTATCCTAATAATAATAGGATAACATTGATTATTGTGATAATTGATTTAGGATAATATTGATTATTGTGATAATTCAACTGCCTTTTTCAGTCAACTCATTTTTTTAGTAATACACTTTTGACACGGGTGTCCAAATGTGTGTGTGTGTGTGTGTGTGTGTAGTAAATGCTTGATGGTCAAAAGCAAATAAAGAAGATATAAGTGTTTGTCTTCCTTTATCTATCATACAGTGGCAGAGTTTTTCTGTGGAAACCACTGATAATAAATTTTCAACTCTTTGAACAACCAACCCCTCAGTTCAGACAACAATATACCTATATCTCTGCATTCCACCTTAAGATGTATCTGGGGACAAAAAAGCAGTTAATTTCTCATCCTAAGGGGATAAAGATTACTACAAATCCTTCTGGAAGATCTCATTGAGTTTTCTAATTACCCTAAGATAATTTTCAAAGGCATGTCTAATAGCTCTCTGTAAATAAATCCAGAACCTGTATTTATTAAAACGTCTACCAAAAGTCATTCAAAGTTACTTTTGGAACACTATTATTAACTGTTAGTCTTTTTTAAATTTTTTTTTATTTTTATTTGAAAGACAGAGTTACAGAGAGAGGTAGAGACAGAGAGAGAGGTCTTCCATCCAATGATTCACTCCCCAGATGGCCTCAATGGTTGGAGTATGCTGATCCGAAGCCAGGAGCTAGAAGCTTCTTCCGGGTCTCCCACATGGGTACCGGGGCCCAAGGACTTGGGCCCTCTTCTACCACTATCCCAGGCCACAGCAGAGAGCTGGATCGGAAGGGGAGCAGCTGGGACTAGAACCAGCGCCCATATGGAATGCCAGTGCTTTAGGCCAGGGCTTTAACCTGCTATGCCACAGCGCTGGCCTCCAACTGTTAGTCTTTTCTTTTTAATAACTGTTAGTCTTCATATATAGACTAGCATTTTAGCAATTCATTTTAAGTAGAAATCCACATTTAGTTCAAGGGAGAAAATGTCAATGGATTTTTTTTTTTTTTTTTTTGTAGGATGGGACAGTGATGGTCAATATATGATGCTTGATTTTAAGTTGTTTTGTTCAGATCCGTGCACAGATACTGGCTTATGTTTGCACTCAATAAGTCAGACAGAAGGAAACAAGGATATAGAGTAATTCTACTGTCATTTTCAACCTGTCTTACCTAGGTTCTTTTTGATCCAATGTTTTGTCATTTTTAAATGAAATAGCCATTTTTGTCTTGTGCATGATTTCTATAGCTACCTGATTTTTTAAAGCTATTCAAGTCTTTTTTTGGATAAGGAACAATAAACATGATCCCTGTCAATTATGAGGAGAGATAGCATATCACATAATTTCACGCATAACTTATTATTTTTGGATTGAAAGAAAAAACCAACAAACATTAACTTCAGTACAAGCACTGGGACCAGAGGTCTATTTTACAAGTTCAAAGAGCCATTGAATTTGTCTCTATCAAAAACATATTCCTGTTTTTATTTGATTTTTATTATTAAAACAGAATTCATATGAAAATATCAAGAGTATTTAAATGAGAAATAAATCAAAGTTCAAATTGTTTTTCTAAATCAATAAAAACAATAACAAGAAAAGTTACAAAAATAGATAGTGAAGTTTTATTTCATGCCTGCAATAAAATACCCCATAGATTTAGTGTGCTTTTTGTTTCATTAAAAACATTTCTAACAGAATAAAATTTTGATGGGTCCTACAGAACACCATTCAATGATTTATAAAAACACTAATGTGTATATTAGAGAGACACAAATTTAGGAACACAATGAGAAAAAGAGCTTACTTTTCTCTAATTCTCAATTTTTTCTTACATTAATGTGGACTCATTAATTTCTAATTGATCCAATGACTTATTACATATAATGTATTATTATATAACATGATATTTACCTTTTTTAAAAAAAACTTATTTGAGAGACAAAGAGAGAGAGGGAGAGACAGAGGGAGAGAAAGACAGAAAGAAAGAGGGAGAGAAAGTGATTGCCCATCCACTGATTTGCTTTCCAAATTCTGCAGTAGCCCCAGGTTGGAACATGAAGTCAGGAACCGGGAATTAAATCTTGTCTCCTTCAAAAGTAGTAGCAAGCAATTACTTGAGCCATACCTCTGTGTCCCAGGGTCTGTATTAGCCATTACTGGGAAGCTAGAATTAGGAATTGGGCACTGAATCCAGGTGCTATATTATGGGTTGTAGTCATCTTAACCCTTGTCTTAATTATTCAGCCCCAAACACCTATTGCTCATTCTGTTTTTGAAATTGAAATTTTCTCAGAATGAGACCCCTGTTAATTGGCTCCTATGTCATTTACAAAAATTCTTCTCTTTTATTGTTATATATTTTTAACTTACAACTTGAGTAGTGTTGTATAACTTTGTGTAGTACTTAAGAAGTTACTAATATATTTCCATTGCTCTCCTACTGATCTTCGTAATATTACTGTTATACATTTGGCCTCTAATTGTATTATAGCCTCAAAAATTATTATTATTATTATTGTTCTTATTTTACTTAAACAATTAACTTTTAAAGAGATTTAAAAAGATGAAATGGGGCCAGTATTGTGGGGCAGTGGGTTAAGTCACTGCCTGTGATGCTGTCATCCCATATCAGAGAGTCAGCTTGAATCCCAGCTGCTCTGCTTACACTCCACCTCCCTGGTATTGTGCCTGGGATGCAGCAGAAGTTGGCCCAATTGGTTGTGCCCTGACACCTAACTGGGAGAGGTAGATGGAGTTTCAGGCTCTTGGTTTTGGCATGGCTTAGCCACAGCCCTTGCAATCATTTGGGGAGTGAACTAACAGATTTTGCTCTGCTTTTCAAAATAATTTTTAAAAATATCTTAAAAGATTTATTTATTTAATATTTTATTTATATTTTTTTAAAAAAATTTAATTTAAAAGGCAGAGTTACAGAGAGAGAAGGAGAGACAGAGACAGAGAGATCTTCCATCTCCTGGCTCACTCCTCTAATGGCCACAATGACCAGAGCTGGGCAGATCTGAAGCCAGGAGCCAGGAGCTTCTTCTGGGTCTCCCACATGGATTCAGGGACCCAAGCACTTGGGCAATCCTCCATTTCCATCCCAGGCACATCAGGGGGATATGGATTGGGAGTGGAGCAGCTGAATTCCAACCAGTGCTGATATGAGATGCAGGTACCTCAGGCAGAGGCTTAACCTACTACGCCATATTTATTTATCATTTAGAAAAGATTTATTTTATTTATTTGAAAGGCAGAGAGAGAGAGAGAGAGAGAACGAAAGAGATAAAGAGAGAGAGAGAAAGACAGAGAGAGAGACCTTCCATTAGTTGGTTCACTCAAATGGCCACAAAAGCCGGGGCTGGGCCATACCAAAGCCAGAAGACAAGAGCTTCATCCTGGTCTCCCATGTGGAGCAGGGTCACAATCAGTTGGGCTATCTTCCATTGCTCTTCTTAGCACATTAGCAGGGAGTTGAATTGGAAGTGGAACAGCCAGGACTCAAACTGGTGCATGTATGGAATGCTGGTGTTATAAATGGCAGGTTAACCTGCTGAGCCAAAATGCTGGCCCCAAAATATTTTTTTAAAGGAAGAGAGATATTTTGTAGTTGCCCATATATTTATAATTACCAATGCCCGTAAATACTTTGTGTAGTATTATTTTCCTTTTGCCTGAAGAACTTTTTTTAATAGAAAGCTTTTATTTAATAAATATAAATTTCATAAGTACAACTTTCAGATTATCGTGATTCTTCTCCCATACCCACCCTCCTACCCCTAAACCATCTCACCTCCTACTCCCTCTCCCATCCCATTCTTCATTAAGATCATTTTTAATTATCTTTATATACAGAAGATCAACTCTATACTAAGTAAAGATTTCAAGTTTGCACCCAACACACATGCACAAAGTATAAAGTAATGTTTGAAGACTAGTTGTACCGTTAATTCTTATAGTACAACACAGAAGGACAGAGGTCCTACACGGGGAGTAAGTGCACAGTAACTCCTGTTGTTGCTTTAACAATTGACACTCTTATTTATGATGTCAATGATCACCCAAGGCTCTTGTCATGAGCTGCCAAGGCTATGGAAGCCTCTTGAGTTCACAAACTCTGACCTTATTTAGACACGGCCATAATCAAAGTGGTGTTCTCTTCTCCCTTCAGAGAAATGTACCTCCTTCTTTGATGGACTCTTCTTTCCACCGGGATCTCACACACAAAGATCTTTCATTTAGGTCATTTTTTTGCCACAGTGTCTTGGCTTTCCATGCATGAAATGCTCTTATGGGCTTTTTAGCCAGATCTGAATGCCTTAAGGGCTGATTCTGAGGTCAGAATGCTGTTTAGGGCATTTGGCATTTTATGAGTCTACTGTGTGGCCTGTTGAAGAACTTCTTTAATATTTCTGATAGTGCAGGTCTGGTGGTGATGAATTCTCTTAGCTTTACATATCAAAGAAAGCTTTATTTTGTATTGGTTTTTGAAGGCTCATGTTAATAGAGAATTGCGGGATGGCTGGATTTTCTTTCAGCAAAATTATTGCTCCACTGTCTTCTGACAGGCATCATTTCTAGTAAGGAGTCTGTCATTCTAATCTTCATTCTTTTGTTGAAAATATGGCATTTTCACCAGGTAAAATTTTTCATTATCACTAGTTTTAAGTAATTTGTGTATGATGTACTTTGTCATTTTTTTCTTTGCATTTCCTATGTTTGGGCTTTGTTGAGCTCTTTGAGTTTGTGGGGTTATAATTTTCATCAAAGTTGAAGATGCTCTGAGTATTATTTTCTCAATGTATTTTTTTTATATCCATTACCTCATGTCCCTAGTTCTCTCCACTGGGAACTCCAATTACACATATATTATTCCACTAATACATGTTGACCCATGTCTTACCAATGATCTGTTTATTATTTTTTCTGATCTTTTTTTTCTGTATGTTTTACTTTGAATAGATTCCATCACCATGTCTTCAAGTGCACCAGGTTTTTTCTTCTGCATCATCCACTCTGCTGTCAATCCAAATCAGTGTGTTTTTCATTTCAGGCATTGGAGTTTTCATGTCTAAAAGTTCAATTTGGGACTTTTGTATCTCTCAAGGCTCTATTTATTATGTTTTATATTTTTCCTTCCTTCTTGAACACATAGAAATCTAATAATATCCTTGTCTAGTGTTTCTATTATCTCCGCTTGTTTCTATGGATTGATTTTCTCCTTCTTATGGGTCATATATTCCTGCTTATTTACTTGCCTTGTCATTTTGATAGCATGCCATGTATTGTGAATTTCAACCTTTTTTGGAACTGGATATGGTCATTTTCCTATAAATATTCTTGTGCTTTTTTCTGCAACACAGTTTTACCTGGAAATTAATAGATCCTTTTGTGGTTGCTTTTGAACTAGCATTAGAGTATATTAATTTACATGCAACTTCATCCTGCTATTGAAGCAACATTTTTCTAAGTACTTATTGGATTTCCTGCGGATGTTGAGTTTTTTTTTTTTTTTTCTTTCTGGTTACATGGCTCTTTCCCTCTCTTTGTATAGTTTCTCTTCCATGTTTTTGTCAATACTGAGATGAAATGAAGAACCAATAAAATGTTATGCTGATCTCTACACTGTCTCTCTGCAGATCACTTCTTTCTAGTTATGCTTCCCTGTGAGCTCTCTACATTTTGTCTTTCCCTTTAAATGTCTTCCATTCACCTCATCTATGAGGAAAGGTTTTCCATGTAACTGTTATGGGACTAGCTAAAAACACACATCACAGAACACTGGGCAGGTGAGACTGACAGCAATTCGTTAGTTAGTTGTATTCACAGTCTAGAGCAGAACACTGCATGCAACACCACACCACATAGCATGTACACTTGGGAACAAATACCGTTTTGGTGTGGGAGGCAGGTTTTATAGTACTAAAAAGGTGGTGTGACCCCCTAGTCCTGGTAGACAGATATAGTCAGCTTGTTGCAATACAGGGAACACAGCCCCGCTGGCAAGAGACCAGAGGAAACAGTGTCTGCTCCCCTTGGTAAGGAGGCTCATTGGCTAGGAAGTCTCATCATAGACACAGAGTCAGAATTTGTGGTTACACCATTCAAGTCTTTCCTGGATTCACCAGCCATAAAGACAATGTATAATGTAGCGTCTGAATTTAACAACTTGGAACACTCCAGAATCCAAGCTCTATCCACTCAACTCAGGGCCTTACTGGGTTCTGATCCCCTAACCTCTTTTAAATGCTTCAGTCTGGGAATGTTTACCAGGGGCTATTCATAGGATTCATTTTTCTCAGGTTCATTGTCCTGTTTTGCCAAATGTTCAAGATCTGAAAAAAAAGTTTTTTCATAGATTTGGTCTATTTGTTGTTAGTTCTGCTGAAGTGATAAACTTGACATCCTAACCTTAGGTTGCATTTTAGGGAAACCTGGCAGGTTGCTCATGACTCATTACAACTTGAGATTTAATGGCAAATTCATCAAATTAAACAAATGATGAATATTTGATCGGTAAAAAGAGAATTTCACTGGGATTTTCTTTAGAAGACTTGCTATTTCTCCAGAGTCCTAAAAATAGTATGATGGGGAGAAAAGGAACATAAAGAAAAAGAAAAATTGGGTGAGTACTGAAAATAAGAAAGTGTAAACCACAACCCAGAGAACAATCTCTTTGGCTTTGGTATCCTAACATTTTGTTTGTTTGCGACTTTCAAAGTGAAAAGATTTTTACACAGTAGATTTTGAATAACTTTTTTCAGCTGTTTGGACATCAATAGCTCCATGTAGAAATCCAAAAATAGGTGAAGATGATACGTGCATCAGTGACTATTGAAAATTACTAAAAACTTTCATACATGCCTTACATAAGGTTTTGTGCTCAATGGGTGCTCAATAAATATTACTCCTTAAGCCACTTTGATTAATTCTGAAGGAATCCACTCTCTCTGTGCACAAACTGAAGTTATTTTACCAACTAGCTCGTTTCTATTTTGTTTTTGCCATTTTCCTTTTCCATTCCCTCACTCTGGGAGGCTATAAACCACGCTGTGTCCATAAGTAAATAAAAAAGTCTTCAGACTCCCCAACAAAGAATATTTTTGGCAAACACACTGCACTTACACGCAGTGTCAGGATTTCAAAGCCTCCCTGAGGAGTCCAGCAAACATATCTAAGGAAAGGTAATGGAATGATTATGAATCCTTTTCAAGGCAGCAAAACTATTCTCCCGAAAGAAAGTCAGGCTGTGTAAAGAGTCACTTGCTTATCCTCTAAGACCTTTAGAGGCAGAAAAAAAAAATACATGCAGACCAAAAATAGGATATTATTAGTTTTAAAAAAGTGGAGTTTACTTGAGACCTAAAAATTTATAAAACTTTTCTGTGGTAAAAGTATGGGAAAATTGTAATCCCTCTGTATTCAATCCATGTAATAATCACTTCTGCTTACCACTGTATTATTGAGAAAAATTAAATCATTTTCAATATAATGTACTTTAATGCTTTGAGATAATGATGTGAACTGTGTAACAACTTAGTAGACTTAAAAATTCAACTTCTCAATAATTATTTCGATGACCTTTAATAAGTTATCTAATATTCCTGAACCTCAGTTTCTATCACTGCTAATTGCATACAAATACTTCACAGGGCTTTTCTATGGGACATATTCACCAACCCAGATAAAGCACTAGCTATGTCCCATACCTCATTAAGGTCCCTCAATGAGTGATTGCTCTGCACTAGCTACTGTCACCACCAGTAAATCATTAACTATTACTACATTTATCATTAAAGGTCTGTTTTGGGAAAGTGAACATTTTAGATCCGTTTGAGGCTTTGCCACAAGCAGAGATCTTAAAATCAAAACAAGGAACCAGAGAGAAATGAAATATTATAGGCATGGTGATAGAAACTCAAAAATAAAATTTCTCATGTAAGCAAGAGTGACATTTGAAGCAAATAATTATTGCTCATCCACAATAAAATAAAAGTAGACTCTACCATTACACTTTCTCCCTTTTGCATTCATTAGTTCAATCACCCATTCAACAAATATTTATTAAATACATATAATGTTCTGGTCACTATTCTAGGTACTGTGGATAAAGACGTTAACAAAATAGATAAAATTTCAAACTCCATGAAGATTGAATTCCAGCAGGTGCAAACAGAGAATAAATATCATATATCAGATGCTATTCTAACCTATCTCTCAGTGCAATGTGTATCTATTGTGGAAAAAAAAAAAGTAGACAAAGAAAAGGAATAAAAACTGTGTGCTTCTGCTTAAGGAAATGCAATTTTAAGTAAGGTCACAAGGGAAAGACCTGGTAAAAATGTATGAATGGGGGTCAGCTCTGTGGCCTAGAGGGTTAAGCTTCCTCCGGCAGCACTGTCATCCCATATGGGCCCAGGCTTGAATTCCAGCTCCACTTCCGATCCCTGCTCATGCACCTGGGAAAGCAGCAGAAGCTGGCTCAAGTGCTTGGCCTCTGCACCCATGTAGGAGACCCAGAAGAAAGACCCTGGCTCCTGGCTTTGGATTGGCCCAGCTCCGGTCGTTGTGGCCATTTGGGGAGTGAAGCAGCAATTGGAAGATTCTCTCTCTCTTTGTCTCTCTCTCTCTCTCTCTCTTTCCCCTTCTCTCTATCACTGCCTTTCAAATAAATAAATAAACATTTTAAAAATGTATGAACAAAGACTTAGAGAAGGGGTGATTTTGGATTACTGGATAAATGAAGAGAGGATTCAAGACAGAAGCAACAACCACCATATCAGTCCTGAGGAAAGTATGCACTTGGACTTTTGATGGAATATGAAGACAGGCATCATTAGAATGAAGTGAGCAAAGGTCAGTCCTGCGATTGCTGGCCAGAGTATTAATGAGGGGAGGATTCGGATGATAGAGGGCCATGTAGTTATTACAAGGGTTTTGCGTTGCTTCTCAAGGAGATGGGAGGATCATCCTAGCTCTGTGCTGAGAATAAATTAAGGTGAAGGGAAAAGTATGGAGACAAGTTAGCAAGCAAGAAGTGCTTGGATTCTACCATTTCATGGTAGCATTGCCCAAGTTTGCAGAATAATTGAATATGGAATATAAGAGAAAAACAGAAGTGAATACTAACTCCCAGATTTTGACTGAAGCAACTGGAAGGATGGAATTTTTCAGTAGAGAAATAAAAAAAGACAGTACAAGGGCAGGTGGTAGGAACAGTAGTCCAGGTATAGGCATATTAATTTTGAAATTATTTAATCCCAGGAGTCTTGGAAACATGGATATGAATATAAAGTTTAGTGTAGACTTCCAGATTAGTGATGAAATTTGGGGTTATCAGTATATGGATTTTCCCATATTCATTTTTAGTCTTTCTATAGATACATAGGATTTATATATCATTTTTTTTGTTTTTAAGATTTAT
This sequence comes from Oryctolagus cuniculus, assembly GCF_964237555.1. Lineage (NCBI taxonomy): Eukaryota > Metazoa > Chordata > Mammalia > Lagomorpha > Leporidae > Oryctolagus > Oryctolagus cuniculus. Next base: position 43,846,884 of record NC_091449.1, read on the forward strand.
TTTTATTTATTTGAGAGGCAGTGAAGGAGAGAGGGAGAGACAGATCTTTCTCCCACTGGTTTATTCCCCAAATGGCTGCAATGGCTAGGACTAGATCACGCTGAAGCCAGGAGCCCAGAACTCCATCCTGGTCTCACACATAGGTGCAGGGGCCCATGTAGTTGGATCATTTTTCACTGAATTCCCAGGAACATTAGCAGGAAACTCTATCTGAAGTGGAAGAGCCGAGACCCAAACTGGTGCTCCAATATGGGATGCCAGAGTCCCAGGCAGCGGCTTAACTCACTGTGCCACAGCACTGACCACTGCATATCATTTTCTCAGCATTACATTAAGATATCTTTATCTCGTTGCCTCATAGCAACACTAAGTATTATTTGAAGGACATAGGAAGGCATATGGAAGATGTAGCTATAAATGGTCAGTTTTACTAAGTACCACTTTGATAGCTATCAGTCTGAACATACCACAAGGGAATTTCAAAAAGTTCACAGAAAATAGAATTGAAAGATAAGTGTATTTTGGTGTCAAAAAAGTAAAAAATTATTTATATAATGCAGATTTCCCATGAACATTTTGAAGACCACTCCTATTTTACATTCATGAACCTAATTTACATCATTTACATGAACCTACATTACATCGATTCCTAATCGACAATAAGAAGTGATAATAAATAATTGACAAGACTTTTGTACTTTTTGTGAGAATCACATAACACTGGTATTTATAATTCTAGTTTCTAATTATTAAGTGACTTCGGATGTACACTTTTAAGTGTCATATCCATCATCTAGTTTCATTATCACTTAAAAGAGTTATGGTGAATCAGTATCAAATATGATACTAATGAAATAATGAGCAATATTAAATACCATACACTTGTACACATAGCTAGCATATGGAAGAGTGAAACATCTATTAACTAATTGTTTTTTGCTTTGTTTTGCTTTGCTTTTTAGCTTCTACATGTAAACATCAGTTAAAAGTGCCAGGAATAAAGCTAAATGAAAGATCTCCACGAGTGAGATCCCAGTGGAAAGAATGGGTCATCAAAGAAGGAGGTACCTTTCTCTGAAGGGAGGAGAGAACTTCCACTTTGACCATGGCCTTGTCTGAAAATGATCAGAGTCAGTGAACTCAGGGGGCTTCCATAGCCTTGGCAACTCATGACAAGAGCCTAGGGTGATTACTGATGCCATAAACAAGAGTGTCAATTTGTTAAGTCAACAACAGGAGTCACTGTGCACTTACTCCTCATGTAAGATCTTTGTCCTTAGTGTGCTGTACATTGAGATCTAATGCTATAACTAGTACTCAAACAGTATTTTTCACTTTATGTTTCTGTGTGGGAGCAAACTGTTGAAATCTTTACTTAATGTATGCTCAGCTGATCTGTATATAAAGAGAATCAAAAATGAATCTTGATATGAATGGAAGGGGAGAGGGAGTGGATAAGGGGAGGGTTGCGGGTTGGAGGGACGTTATGGGGGGAAGTCATTGTAATCAATATTCTGTACTTTGGAAATTTATATTCATTAAATAAAAGTAAAAAAAAGATAAAAAAAAAGTGCCAGGAATAGAATAGGTGCACAAGAATTAATCACTATTTTCACTATTACATTTTTGAGAGGTTGAACATCTACATTAAAGAAATACCTAACCAATTTTGTATGAGGATTAAACAAAATTGTCATTTTGTGCATAATATATGTATGGTGTTTCTGGTTCAATGCAATATTTTAGCTAAGATAACCAATACTTACAAGCATATAAGTGAATTTCAGTTGACTAGTATATGAAATAGTACAAGATGCCCAACATCTTACTCAGTGAATTGTTCTAAAAATCAATGAAAAGAGAATCTATGGAACCTCTTTTATTAATCCCAGATAGTCACTTCTCTAGTTTCTATGAAAGACCTTTTGCTACAACTTATTTCCTCCTTCGAGAACCTGCCTTCAAGGGAAAATCTATCCAAGACACCTAAGTGTAATCTCAAATTCTTTTACTGGGTAAAACCTCCCTGTTAAGTAGAAAATACAGTTGAAAAGATATAAATAGTAAAGTGCTTACTCTTTCAATCAGTGCTGTGATTGTATCAAGCCAATTGGAAGTAATTTGAACTCTGATATCTGTAAATAACTTGAATGGTATCTGTTTCTAGTTGTCTTTTCTTATCATTTGTCATATTTGCTTCACTTTAATTATATAACAAAGAAATATTTTGACAAAAGATCTGGGCACAGAGTAGTCATGCATGTGGTAGGAGCAGAAGTGTTGGGTATACATTTGTGCTTTCATCATCCTACTCATGCAAATCTGATTTATGCAGATGATGGATTGGGAGTTAAATATTATCACATGTGCTGGCGCCGCGGCTCACTAGGCTAATCCTCCGCCTGCGGCGCTGGCACACGGGGTTCTAGTCCCAGTTGGGGCGCCAGATTCTGTCCCGGTTGCCCCTCTTCCAGGCCAGCTCTCTGCTGTGGCCAGGGAGTGCAGTGGAGGATGGCCCAAGTCCTTGGGCCCTGCACCTGTATGGGAGACCAGGATAAGTACCTGGCTCCTGCCTTCGGATCAGCGCGGTGTGCTGGCCGCAGTGCGCCGGCCGCGGCGGCCATTGGAGGGTGAAGCAACGGCAAAGGAAGACCTTTCTCTCTGTCTCTCTCTCACTGTCCACTCTGCCTGTCAAAAAAAAAAAAATATTATCACATGTGAGTTGAAAAAATAATCTGGACCCTTAAAGATCTATATTATAACCTTATCACATGCTTCGCCAGGTGAAAATAATTTCTTGTTTAATGATAACATCATCAATAATTAATTGCTTTAAAATTCAATAATTTGGGAGTACATATTGATTAAACAGGTGCTCTATGTGAATAAAATAAAGTATTCTTAACAAAGACCCTCAAAGTTGTTATATTCTCTTTATGGGTGTAGAAACTGTGGTATAGGAGACTAAATATGCAGTTCAAAGAGATAAAACACGAGTTTGAAATCCTGTATTTAAGAACACTAACTCTTAAATGTAGTTCACTAGAGCAACACTACCCACAAGAGCTTTCTGCAATGAAAAACAAATACATTCATTCTGTCTAATATGTGGCTATTAAGCATTGTAAAGGTGGTAAAAGATATTTAAACTGAATTTTTAATTATATTTAATTTTAATTATAATTTGAGCTCAGCAGCCATGCACAGCTAGTGGCTCACCCTAAAGATTCGTCAAACTCTGAGGGCCACCAGGGCTTATACTATATCTCATTTGTCTTTGTGTTGGGGCCTTGTAAAAACTTTGGCACATAGGTGTACACTGATTTTTGACATATCCAATGAAAGATTCTGCCCTCAGTTTGCAGGCCTAGTTTTCAGTTCTGGCTTGTGTTTTTCCCAATGAAGTTGTCCTGCACCACACCTTCATTGTCCTTTAAATTCTTGCTGAGTGAGCCTTGCTTTGGCTTATATCAAGCTCCTTTTTTGGGGTTTGATCACATATCCCAGAAAGGAAGTATATCCATGGTTCTGCAAATGGGCTTTAGAATATGATGGTTTTGCTTTACATCCAGTCTCACAACTTCTGAACTGACTGCTTTTTCTTGGAAGAGTCATTTAACTTCCATATGTCAGTTTCCTGCTCTAGAAGATGTGCATCACACAAATTTTGTCATCACACAAGGTAGTAGTGAGTGAAAACAGAAACAGCCCTTGTAAAATACTTTTCTGGGTATTTGGCAGATAGATTGTGATAAAAATATTTATATATTTTAATATTTTTTGTTATTCATACTTCTGCTCTTCTTTTGACCTTCAAAAAAACACAATGCAAATTTTCAAGCAATGTTAAAAAACATTTTGAGAAATTTACTAAGAGCATCTACAGGATATAATTTCTGTTCTTTATTCATTGTTGACTTTTATTTTCTGTTTAATAACTTTATTAAAATGTAGTCACATATAATGTCAGATATGTTGATTTTAGGATATGTAAATTCATACCATATAGGAGGCTTTATCAAGGATAATGTGAAATATATTTAATCTCCAAGTAGAAAGATTAAATAGCATTTCCCAATTACAACAGAAATCATACAAAATATAAATTACATCTCACATTGAGGGTAACTGTATTCTAGTTTCTTATGACTATAAACACATTGACTTTTGAGCTACCAATAACTTGTCATACTCTTGAAATAAAATAAGGCATGCAAAGACAACTAGGTCACATTGAATTGACTGCCTCCAGGAAGTTCTCCTGGTTCATCTGGTAGGTAAGAGAGGCAACAAGCAAGTCACAGAGCATTGTGAGCAGTAGAGGGCACGTGAGCATGAGGCAAAGATCAGCATAACTGGATGGGAGGAATCATCAGGGAGGTCTTCATGAAAGGTGTGACATCCGACTGAGTGGGAAGCAGCAGTAGGCATTTGCTGGATGCCTATGAAATGGAATCCTTCATCAATATATTCTTTGCTACTGGGAACTTAATGAATGAATTGTGAAAAAGTAGTTTTTCTCCACAATTTCTGCAGGTTGGGTAAAAACAAAACCGGGAAAGTAAATAAAAATCCTTAAAAGATTTTAAATCTGTGAAAAAGGAACAAATTTCTTGTATACCATATATAAGATTTTAAGAGCATAATGATACTTTCCACTGTACCATCTGCCTCTTGCTGCCACCCTCTCTCCTCCTTCCTTTCTTATTTTTCTTTTTATTTTTATAATGACATTCTTTCAATTTACTTTATAATCATCACAAACTAAACCCTCTGTTAACTAAAGATTTCAACAAGTAGTAGTAGGAAAAAAAAAAAAAAAACTATTAGGAGTATAGATGAGGAAGGGCTATAAAAAACACCAAATCTCAAAATGTCATTTTTGCTTATATACATCATAGTTTCTTGTACTCTCTATATTAGTTACCACAAATCAGGGAAAGCATATGATATTTGTCTTGTTGGGACTAGCTTATTTCACTAAGCGTAATGGTTTCCAATTTCAACCATTTTACTGCAAATGACAGGATTTCATTATTTTTTATGGCTGAGTTTTATATATATATATATATATATAAATGGAAATTCATATATAATTTTATATATAAATAGAAATATATAGAGAAATTGTTTTATATACATATATACATATATAAGATAATTTACTTATCTAGTTGTTGTGTTGCTGTGGATTCGTTCTGAGGAGAAGCGTGGTGGGGGTAAGAGTTGCGGAGTCAAGACACAGACACCGGGAGTCCAGTGAAAGCAAGCTAGAGGCAAGCAGTCTGCAGACTTGTTTATTTCAGTTGGTACAGCAGCTTATATATCCAAGGCAGCCAATCCGGTCAAGAGGCAGTTTATGCCGTAACCAATCACTGCTGTTGCCAGCAGGCTCCTTTGCCAGATGGGTTCCACTGCCATTTCCTTAGTAACTGACACTTGCTTGCCAGTGCCATCTTGGCACGGCCTTCTCATTCCACCACATTTCCCCGTGTTCGTTTTTTTTTTGAACAACGGAAGGCATGATCCTTGGCTATACCATTGTTGACCCCATTTCCATGTGGCCTCCTCATGCAGCTGTGCCTGTCTTAGGTTGTCCCCCAAGGGATCTTACCCGTCATTTACTAACCAGCCCTCAAAACAGGAGACCACAGGAGTACTTGCTCAGATGAGGGTAGAGTGAGAAACATTGCTAATCAGGGACAGCATGACCACACACAGGCTGTGGGCCGTTGTAGTGGCTGACTGGAGCTAGTGGGATATAAAGCAGTAGCGGATGTGGCTGTGGGCAGTTCCTCAGGGCAACAGCTTGACAACTGATAGTAGGTGTGTCCACTAACAAGGGGTCTCTCAGTCTTGTTCCACTGGTTCTGGTTGACTTTCAGTTGGAAGCTTGATGTTTCTGGCTGGTACCCAAATGGGCTTTCCCTCATTCTCCAAAAAGACACTTTTAGGTTGATTCCATATCTTGGCTATCGTGAGTTGGGCTGCTATAAACGTGGAAGTACAGACAATTCTTTCATATGCTGATTTCATTTCCTTTGGGTATATTCCCAGGAGTGAAATGGCTGGGCCATATGGTAGATCTATTTTCAAGTTTCTCAGCAATCTCCATATTGTCTTCTGTAATGGTTGTACTGGTTTACATTCCCAGGAATAGTGTATTAGGGTACTTTTTTTCTCCAAATCCTTGCCAGCATTTATTATTTTTTGATGTTTGAATGATAGCCATTCTAACTGGGGGGACATGAAACCTCATTGTGGTTTTTATTGGCATTTCCCTGATGGATAGTGATCCTGAGCATCTTTTCATGTCTCTGCTGGCAATTTGCATTTTATCCTTAGAAAATGCCTGTTCATATCCTTCTCCCATTTCTCAACTGGATTGTTTATTTTGTTGTTGTTGAGTTTCTTGAGATTATATATCCTGTATATTTATCCTTTAGCAAATGTATAGTGGCCAAATATTTTCTCCCATTCTGTCAGTTGCCTCTTTACTTTGTTGAGTATTTTCTTTGCTGTGATGAACCTTCTTAGCTTGATGCAACCCCACTTATCTATTTTTTCTTTTATTGCTTGTGTTCTGGAGTCTTACACAAAATGTTTTTTCCTATGCCAATGTCTTTCAGTGTTTTCCCTATGTTTTACTCAAGTAAATTGATGGTTTCAGGTCTTCAGTTTAGATTCTTGTTTCACCTTGAGTTTATTTCTGTATACAGTATAAGGTAGGGGTCTTGTTTCATACATCTGTAAGCAAAGACCCATTTTTTTCCAAAACAATTTGTTGAAGAGACTTATTTTTCCAGGGAGTGATTTTAGCTTTTTTGTCAAACATTAGTTGGTTATAGATGTGTGGTCTAATTTCTGGGGTCTCTGATCTGTTCTGTTGGTCCACATGTCTGTCCTATGCCAGTGCCAGGCTCTGTAAGATGTACACTCGGTAAGATCTTACACTGTAAGATGTCTTCAAATCTGGTGTTGTGATGCCTCTCCTTTTATTTTTATTGTTTAGGATTGTTTTAGCTCTTTGAATTCTATTGAATCCATATGAATTTTAGTTTTTTTTTTTCAGATCTGAGAAGAATGTCTTTGAAGTAAATATCAACTTTCAATACAGATTTTGCTTCCTTCATTCAAAAAAAAAAATCTTTCCAAAATGTTAAAATGAGTACTAGAAATGATAATTTTTATGTGATTATGTTTGCGTTCTTAACTAGAGCAGATGTCATATTAAAAACAGCACCCTCTCCCATTTTCGGTTAATATACCCAGATGACAGGAATATCACAAAATATACAATTCTCTTATTTATTAAAAAAAGTATGCCAAATAACCACCACAGCTGGTAGATTGATTATGGGCATGTCTAGAGAAATAGAGCAGAGTCACTGAAGAGGCAGCTTGAGCCTTGCATCACTATAATTATGTGTCAGTCCCAAAGAATCCACACAGCCTTGTCCTGCCATTACCCCTCATATAACTATGCACAGCCCATGCCACCAACATGACACATTGCACAAGAAATTACACATTTTAAATTAGATGCTTGAGAGAGACTCTCTAGTTGCAAAGTGGAGGCAGCTGCACTAAGATTTAGGCTATCTCTATTTTCTGTGGTTTAGTTCAATTTATTAAGAAGGATCAGTATGTTTTAGGTGCCTGTTACTAAGGCACCAGGGCACATTTAGAAATTGAGTTCTGGAGGTAGTTTTCATTCCAATCCTTTCTCTGATAATTTCTACTAGTGTCACCTTGGCTAAGCAACTTAATTTCTGTATGCCTAGGCTTCCTCAACTGTAAATTAGGGCTAATAATAGTGCTTATCTGTTAGTGACATTTTGATAATCCGATAAAGCAACATATAAAATGTTTAGCCAGAGGCTGTCATAATTACTGGGCAATGAAACTTGGGAATTGCTTCTCCCATTATTCTGTGACTTTAGGCCATATTTTCTTCATGTATTGTGGTCTTCCAAGTTATTTAGCCCTTAGTAGACGATTGCTTAGTGAAGAAGTCAGTAAATAAGTGTTTCATATGTGATTAGATTTTGAAATCCATCAAATAAGTCATTTTCCTCTGATTCTAGCATTGTAATATTAATATAGTTTATCTATAATTTATAGAAGTGGTGCCTTTAATAAGAAAATGTTATTGTTAAGTGTTTGTAATGTTCCACATTAGGATTAAAGGATGATATATAGGCTATTTTTCATATTTTTTCATTTTTCCAATTGATATTATTTCATTACTTAGCTATTTATTTTGTCCTTGATTGATTGGTACTCATTTACAAACACATGCTTGCCAGTTTTAATATGTATGAGAGTACTTCAAAAAGATCATGGAAAAAACAGGATTTAAGACAAGTTTACTTTGGTGTAAAAATTTTTGAAATCCATGCATACTTTTTTCATAGCAATCGTTTTCCATCATTTTGTTGAAGATAGTGTGTGTGTGTGTGTGTGTGTGTGTGTCAAGAGATATACATGAAAATTGTGTAGATTGGGTAAAAGATGGAAGGAAACTAAATCATAAAACTAAAAAATTTTATATGTTGCTTTATCGGATTATCAGAATGTCACTAACAGGTAAGTACTATTATTAGCCCTAATTTAAGAATGTTCACTGAGAACCACCCTACAGTTGTCCTTAAGGTAAAGTTCGTCGCCGGCGCCGCACCTCACTAGGCTAATCCTCCGCCTTGCAGCGCCGGCACACCGGGTTCTAGTCCCGGTTGGGGCTCTGGATTCAGTCCTGGTTGCCCCTCTTCCAGGCCAGCTCTCTGCTGTGGCCAGGGAGTGCAGTGGAGGATGGCCCAAGTGCTTGGGCCCTGCACCCCACGGGAGACCAGGAGAAGCACCTGGCTCCTGCCATCGGATCAGCTCGGTGCGCCGGCCGCGGAGGCCATTGGAGGGTGAACCAACGGCAAAAAGGAAGACCTTTCTCTCTGTCTCTCTCTCACTGTCTTCTCTGCCTGTCCAAAAAAAAAAAAAAAAAAGGTAAAGTTCATATACTTTTTCTTATAAATTTTATCACAAAGGACAATTTAGCCCCAGGGTAAAGTTAGAAATCAGAAACCACTAGAATCTGACATCTTGATTGGGCAAAACATATTTTCCTTATTAAGGCTAACTAAACATATATTGTAATAATCTGAACTCCAAAGAACATCTATATAATGTAAGTAAAAAGATATATATATATATATATATAAAACATTTTTCTTAATGAATGCCCTAGAAAAGAAAGAAATTGTATCATTTCAGATATTTTTAGGATAGAGTTAAATTCATCAGTGCATTGTAGTGGGTTGGGAATGCTTCACAATTGTTCTATTAGAAACCAAAACATATTCCCAGTAAATGTGTGATAATGTTTAGTTTGGCTGAAATCTAAGAGATGATCTGTTATTACTTCTGTGTTCATTATGACACATTTTTCTGAACCTCACCTGTTCTGTTCCATGCTATTTCCGACCCTTCACTGATACAGAGGGAGTGCTCTTCTTGGGTTTATAATTTGTATGGGGTTACACTTCTAAGTATTTTTTTCAGGACCTTCCACCATGATTAAATAAGAGGATGGCAACTTGGAGATTCTGTCTTTTTAAAAGATTTCCACCAAGTGTGGCAGGGCTGAGTAAATCTGTTTATATGTTGTACTGCATCATTATTCAATATGAAATTTATTATATTTAAAATTGCGTTAATTTTCAATTAATTTGTAATTCAGACAGACAAAGACAGAGAAACAGACACTGAATTTTCATTCTGCTGATTCACTCTTCAGATGTTTGCAATAACTGGTTCAGGGCCAGACTGAAACCAGGAGTTGAGAACTCAATCTTGGTCCCCCATAAGGGAGGCTGGTACACAAGTACCTGAACCATCTCTGTATCCTTCAATGGAGTGCATTAGCAGGCTGCTGGGTCTCTAATCCAGGCAGTTCAATCTGGGATTTGTGTCTCCTAAACAGCATCTTAATCATAGCAATATTAGCTTTGTTACTGACAGAGCACATCTATATCTTCTGGAGCTGTCTCAGTTTTTCCTTAATTTTGGAAGAGGTTATTTCGGCCATTCTCTATCCCCCCACCTAACTCGCCTTCATCATTCTCTCCGAGACTATTTTTCTCACTTGGATTAACAACTGCACAACTTGGATTTATTACCTAGTCGGGAGAATGGTAGTGCAAGGATTTCTCTGAAGGTTCTATGTTAAAATGTAAGATGTAGCAGAAGAAGGAAAAAAAAAAAAGTTTTCAGTAATGAGGCTTTATCTTGATGTCGTCAAGTGACTTCTGGTTATCACTGGCACATTTGTGAGCATTTGCCTCAACTATGGAGTCTGCTTTACAAAATCATTTTGTGCCAGAAGAGACTATTTAAAATTGTACTCGTGGTGCTGTCTCCAGGCGGGAATCTGTTATTAGCAGTGGTGATAAGGAAAGCTGCAGACATGTCATGACACTGGTTACCCTCAGGATAAGAGTAGATCAAGGCTTTCAGAGGAAAGGGCAGAGGCGAGAATTACTCCTCGTCACTGCCAGACTTTGTGGCTACCAGCAACGGATCATTTTAAGCTGCTTCCAACTCAGGAAATTGGGAAAATTGCAGCTCCTACATCGATGATTGCTCCCCTTAGCCTGCCCTCTTCAAGGATGTCGTTTGTGGGGACCATCCCGAGGCCCACAGTCATGGCCGAGTTTTCCCTGCAAATAATTACAGAATTGCTTTATCTGCGTGTACAGGCTCCTCAAGGTCAGATGCAGTGAGCTGGAGTATTGGTAATACTCCAGTTTTATATCCACCCCCCACATACGCAGACACCCTCCCCCTAAAAGCACACACTTTGTTTTGACAATATTAGCAATGAATTGAGTGTTTTAAGTGTGTCTAGGGGGTGGGGGTGGAGTTATTTTCCATTCATCAGAAAAGTTTCTTTTTTAAACGCAAAATAGAGGTAACTTGAAAATAGTTATGTATTAGAAAGTTGAATCAAATATTTATTAATCAATTTCTCCCATGTCCAAAATAAAGCATGTGTAGTGGCAAACACGGCACATCAGTTAATTTTGTCATTCATTCTTATTCAGGATATTCCAGATAGAACAGAACAAATAAACAAAAATACTATGTGATCTAGGGATGTGCTTTTTTTTAACTGAAAACTAAGCAGTATTGGATATATTTTTTCAAATCTTTGCCTGTATTGCTTTTATTCAGAGATCAAAATGTTCTTTATAGATTGCAGAAAAAAATGTTGGGTACATTTTGGGTTCAGTAGCTCTCACCAACTCCTTTTTCCAGTGTTCTAACTTTAGCAGAAACCAAGAAGCAGTTTGCAAAGCACTTTTCCTAATATTCAAATTCCCGTTGAGGTTTAAGAGAAATTTAATCCACATGTTTCTAATTCATTTGCACTCAACTCATAAAAATGGTTCTTCAATTTGATCTCATTGTGGTCCAGGGGCATTAAAAAGCTTTCAAATGAGCCCTCTTCCTTGAATTGAGATCCAGATGTTGTGTTTTGTCAGCTCTAAGCAGATTTGAAACTCAAAAAGTCTTGGTCATAAAGAGGAGCACAGATGGTTTTGGAACTTAGGGAGAAAAACATTCACAGAGAATAGAAACTTTCTTAAAATGTAAGAAACTATCATTTTTAAGGATTTCATTCAACTGGTGAGTAACATTATGTTCTTTTAAAGATGGGATACTATACAGTGGAGGAAAACTGAATGATCTGGGGCAAACTATGATTGAGAATGCAGCGAGAATTAGACACTCAGAGCCCTTCTTTATATTAATCACAAGTAGTCATTAAAATAAATAAATAGTAGGAGGGTGAAAAGGATGGAACCAAATGCCATCAGGGATGGGGGAAAAAGATTATTTTATACATTTTAAATATTCTCTCATATTATCAACAAAGAAGATGGTGAGGAGAAAAGAGATTAAGAGATTGACATGGCATTAACAGCCACATTCTAAATAATTTTATTTCTGGCATATACCAAGAAATCTTTTTTTAATTTAAAGATTTATTTATTTTATTTGAAAGAGTTACACAGAGGGAGGAGAGACAGAAAGAGAGAGAGAGAGAGAGAGAGAGAGAGAGAGAGTCTTCCAACCAATGTTCACTCCCCAGTTGGCCGCAATGGCCGGAGCTGCGCCGATCCGAAGCCAGGAGCCAAGAGCTTCCTCCAGGTCTCCCACATGGGTGCAGGGGCCCAAGGACTTGGGCCATCTTCTGCTGCTTTTCCAGGCCATAGCAGAGAGCTGGACAGGAGGTGGAGCAGCCGGGTCTCGAACCGGTGCCCATATGGGATGCCAGCGCTTCAGGCCAGGGCTTTTAACCCACTGCACCACAGTGCCAGCCCCAAGAACATCTTTTCAACATTCAAACCCAACCACTCAATTTTTGAGGCACGTGTGAATCATTTCTCCTGAAATACAAAATCTGTTGTTAGAATATTTTATATCATTAACCCAATATGTCAATTTCTACCTATGTAACTATATTCTTAACTCTCCATTAGTACAATTTTTTAGTCAAGGCTTTTTCTTGGTTGGGGGCTTATTCCTTATCCAAAGCTCTTTTTCCCTTTTGGATGGCTTTTTCTTTTAATATTTACTTATTTTCAAAAGGGGAGAGGGAGAGGGAGAGCGAGAGAGAGAGAGAGGAGAGAAAAAGAGAGAGAGAGAATGTCTTCCATCTACTGGTTCATTCCCCAAATGGCCAAAGTGGTGGGAGTTGTCCAGTAGGAAGCCAGGAGCCAGGAGCTTCTTCCAGGTCTCCCATGTGAGTGCAGGGGCCCAGGGACTTTAGCCATCTTCTGCTGCTTTCCCAGGAGCATTAGCAGGGAGCTGGATTGGAAGTGGAGCAGCCAGGACTCCAACTGGCACCCATATGGGATGATGGCATTGCAGGCAGTGTTTTTCCCCACTATGCCACAGCGCCAGACCCAGCTAGTACAATTTTTAACCTTAGAATATAGACTGCTAACTAACTTTTTGTCTGAGCTATACACATCATAAAAAAGATGAATTTATCAAAATGTATGCATTTTATACTGTTAACTTCCACCTGAAGGATTTCTTTTAGTTTGAAAATACCATTGATTCCTTAGCTAAACATTATTACTTTACTGAGTTAGCAGGAGCATGGGTTTTAGTGAATTTTTCCCTTAGATATGTCTTCAGAATCAACCAAACCTTGGTAAAAATTCTGGTTCCCCACTTACTTCCTGGAAAATTTGGTGGTCCATGTATTGCTTCTCTGATCTTCAATTTTCTCACATCTGAAATGATGATAAAACTGTTCATTTGGCAAGTGTGTTGTGGTGATTTATAGAGAAGTGCGATGCCCATTTGTTTCTTTTCCTTTGATGTTTCCACCCCAACACAGTGCATTACATATAAGTCCTGTTCCTTCTTGTTATAGCTCTGTGTTTTATAAAAGAATGAAATGAATTTCCTTTGTTCCTTGGGTCTTGGTCTGAAGTTAGAATCCTTGTAATCTAAATTCCAAATACCTCTTTTTTCTCCATCTTTGCAAATAGAAAGTGTAGGAGACAATCTGTGGATTTTCACTGTCTACCAGCAGTCATTCACTCAACTCTCAAAGCAGTATCAGAGTTTCCATGTTGCCTCCCTTCCTCTTCATTCCACTTGAGCCCAATGGTTTGAGACTAGGTTACGCCCATCAAAGTATAGATTCAGTGTCAGGTAGGTAACTGGCTTGAAAAAAAAAATTCAAAATTAGTTAAATCAATTCCAGCAGGCTTGATGAAAAGAATTGTGGAATAATATTCTTTCTGGGGCTCATTTAAAATACAGAGTTGATATCTCAGGTTGCTTACACTTTCCTGATACAATGGGAAAGTCTATCTTTGGGTGAAGCCTGCAAGGAGAGAGGAGAGCAAGAACATAGACTGATTTCTGATAACAGTGCTTGAGTTTCTGGCATCAGCTACACCTGCAGTTGAAGCTGAAGGGGGAAAACATGTTCTCCATTTAACATAAGCCACTGTGAATTCTGCCCTTTTTAACTGAAAGTGCTTTATTCAATACTAACGTGCAAATAGTACCCAGATGAATGTATCTTATCAATACATAATAAACTGTTTAATGGCAATTATTTTTCATTTTATTCCTGTGATTATTACCTATGTCTGGAAATAACAACAAAAGATAGATTTCTTCTTCCACCCCGGGCAGGCTTTGAATGGTTATTTTGATCTCTTTCAGCCCTCAGATCCCATGGTGCTTGCAGACATAGGCAGCTACGTTGTTCAAAGAAAAAAATTGCTCCTCTCCTTAGATACGCCCAGCAGGTCTATTAAACTACTGTGATTTCTCAGCCATTCACAGTACTGCATGTTGCTTACAACTGTGTTTCAACAGATCCCTCACATTTTTTCTTTCTTTCTTTCTTCTTTTTTTTCCTTTTAATTCCCTTGCTGCAGACACTCATTCCATGCAGCACCTGCTTGGGTAGGCTGATACCATTGATTCTAAATGAGTTCCATTGCCTCTGGTTGTTAACCACCAAAGACTGGCATTTTGTCTGGAGAATAGATAGTGGTTTATATCAGTACTGTTGATCAAGGCTCAATCTAAATGAAACGTCTAAGGATGATAATTTTATCAAGAAATAAGAAAATAAGTATACAGTTGTTTCTAAAAATAGCAAATAAGGTGTACAAATAAAAGTGCAGAAACCATTGTTCTTGAACTGTGAGTGAAGACAGGGACCATAAGCACCCTGTGAGAAATAGTGACATTTGAATTTTCTTTGTACCCACCTGCTAGCACAGTAAGAGGCATTGTCCTGGCTTCACATCTGGCTGGGCTACTACCAGTAGCCAGAATCTAGCAAAAGAGATGGTCAAAGTAGTTGTACTATTCAGCCTTGTTCTGCTGAGTTTCCACTTGAACTCATTAGTGACTCCATATAGTATCCTAATTCTACTGCAGGGCAGGGGCAGGGGGAGGAGGTGGTGATTTGGCAAAGCCTCCAAATGCAACAGCAAAGTTTTCCTTCAGCTGGGTTGTCTTTAGAGAAGTAAGCTTGCCTAAATTCTTTGTCATGAACACGTAAAATCTTTCTTTAGAAACTAGGAGATTTGGGGAAGAAAAAAATCATTTCCATTGTTTTGGGGCTTGAGTTAGTGGCTGGGAGGATGTTAGATAGCATCCCTACAGACTTTGCTTAGATGTGTGGGACAGTATTTAATAAACACAACTTGATTTCTTGGGAAAAATGCTACTACTGTGCTTAGATGTGTAGGATAGTATTTAATAAACACAACTTGATTTCTTTGGGTAAAATACTCCTTTTGATGGCCAGTGCATCCCTGAATCATTCTGTTGCAGAGAATGATAATGATAACCAGCACCCAGGTCTACAGTTCTGACTTCTTCCTGTTCCGTCCCTACTAATGCTCTAACCTAAGCTTTATTGCAACACATTGCAGCACAATTTTGGATGCCTCAATCAGATCATTAATTCTTAGGGCAACAAAAAATTTACTTGGTTTTTCTCAGAAATGTTGATAAATGACTTCTCAGATGAACTTGCTTGCCCATTCTGTGTCTTTGCAAGGGTAGAGATACCCGCTATATGATATTCTACAAAGGGAATACAGGTATGCACACATACACACATATACCACACAAATGCTATGAGTATATTCTGTGAAAATATATATGTACAGGTACATATTGTATACACATATACACACTTAGTGTGTGTTTTATTTTTTAAGGCTTAAAACATTTATTTGAATGGCAGAGAGACAGAGGGAGAGGAAGAGGGAGAGGGAGAGAGAGATAAAAGAGAGGTCTTCCTTCTGCTGTTTCATTTCATGCCTGCAAAAGTCTGAGCTGACCCAGCCCAAAAACCAGGAACCTGGAAATCGATCTACTTGTCTCATATTAGGGGAAGGACCATTAGTGCCTGAGTTATTACTTACTGCCTCTATGATGTGCATGGTCAGGGCACTGGAATCTGAAGCAGATTAGGAACTCAAATCCAGGCACTCTCATATGGGATGCAAGCATCCCAAGCAGCAACTTAACTGCTGTGCCAAATGTCTGCCCCGTGGCGTGAGTTCCAACCTCAGTTTATCTGTGCTACCAGATCAAATCACTTAATTTACCAATGATATCCTACTATCCCTTCCATTTGTAAAACCAGAGGATTTAATTGTATGAATAGTGGTGCTCTAAGAGATGAGACTTGGTGATTCAGAGGATAAAGGAATGGTTCCAAAAGTTGTGCTAAGCCCCTGCATAGCTCAAATATTATAAACTTATAATGCAGTAGTTCATTTCAAGCTACCTGCTCTTTCCAGTTGATACCACTACACGACCATTCCTAAGCAAGCAGATATTTGCACATCAGCTGATTCAGCTTAAATTGATTGCTATTCCATTTTTGTATGAAAATAAGTGCATGTGAAATTATCTGAATATGTACGGTAGTTTTCTTTCACTTTAAGTAAAATGCTTAAAAAATTAAATGCTTATAACATCAGGGTGGGTGTTGCTCTGCTAGGGGTTAAGCCACTGCTTGAGATGGCCACATCCTGTATGCTTCGCTCTGGATCCAGTTTCCTGCTAATGTTCCAGGGAAGGCAGTGAATGGTGACCCACAGGCTTGGTTCCCTGCCACCTACAAGGGAGACTCGAATGGAGTTCCTGGCTCCTGGTTTCAGCCTAGCATACCTACCCCTGGCTGTCGAGCCCATTTGGGGATTGAAACAGTGGATGGAAGATATTCTCTCTCTCTCTCTCTCTCTCCCCGTCTCTCAGTCACTTTACTTTTTAAAATAAATTGTTTAAAAACTATTTATAACAGAAAACTACTTCATATGCTAAAGGTATAAAAGTCATTAGCTTTTTGTTTGTTCTGTAACCTCGCCAGAAATAAATAACAAGTCTTACATGCTTTAAATAACATGTTTAGAGATGATAGTTAAAATATGAGGTATTATTAGGAATTTTAAAACACATGTGTACTACTAGGAATGAATTCTTTTTGTTTAAAAGATTTATTCATTTACTTCATAGGCAGGGTCATACACAGAAGGAGGGGCGTGGGGAAAGAGATCGTCCGTCACAGATTCACTCTCCAAATGTCTACAAGGCCAGAGCTGAGCCAATCTGAAGCCAGGAGCCAGGAGCTTTTTCACAGTCTCCCATGTGGGTGCAGGGACCCAAGCACTTGGGCTATCCTCCACTGCTTTCCCAGGCTTGTCAGCAGGGAGCAGATCAGAAGTGGAGGATTTGGGACTCCAACAGGTGCCCATGTGGGATGCCAGCACTGCAGGTGACAACTTAATCCACTAAGCCACAACGATGGACCAAGGGACTGGATTCTTAAAACATCAATTTTAGGGGCTGGCACTGTAGCATAGTGGGTAAAGCTGCTGCCTGCAGTGCCAACATCCCATATGGGCACCGTTTGGAGTCTCGACTGCTCCACTTCAGATTCAGCTCTCTGCTAAGCAGTAGAAAATAGCCCACGTCCTTGGGCCCCTGCACCCACATAGGAGACCCAGAGGAAGCTCCGGGCTCCTGGCTTCGAATTGGCTCAGCTTCAACTGTTGCGGCCATCTGAGAAGTGAACCAACAGATGAAAGACTTCTCTCTCTTTCTCTCTCTGCCTCTCTGTAACTCTGCTTTTCAAATAAATAAATAAATCTTTTAAAAAATCATTTTTATTGTGCATATAGAACTGCATTGTGTTGCTAAATAAGGCTGTATACTCATATGCATCAATTTACACTAATTTTTTACCAAAGTAAACATCTTTTCATTCTGTTTTCCACAAACTTCTTGAAGTACCTTTGTATGTTGTTTCTTTAGACGTAGGTTGCAATGGCAACCTTTCATCTGAAGTTCATTGCTATGAACTCTTCATGTCCTGAATATTTTCCGTCTTAGTCTTTAAAACTCAAGAGAATTCATAGGAATCCCAAAGCACACTACTTCAAACAAATGACAAAGAATAGTCTACTAATTTTAAGAAATAAATATTTAATTTTTACAGAGCATCAAATTTTACTCCATAACTTTTCCACTATCTTGTTTGCATTACCCTTAAAATTGTAAACAAGAATTTACTCAATTTTTTAACAACGATGTTCTCTCTTTGAACATTACCAATAACTCAGTCATCCTCCATCAGGTTCCCAAATGATCACCTTAGCCGAGTATGTTTGGTAGTTGTGTCTGGGATGCTTTTGTGGAATACCTTATTTAACCTACTCTAGGATGATGGAAGAGAATGGGTTCCCATCTCCTATGACTTATTGGAGTTGCTTGGTGACAATTATATTAAATCACAATGGATCCAATGGTTTGACATAGAGACGGCCATTCACTTATCCACCAGTTCACGCACATGTCGAAGTTCTGCTCAGGGAAAGGTGCTTTAGAAGGGAGTTTAGCAACAAGACAGGAGAGTGGCAGATGCGAATGAAGGGCTTATTTAACGGTGATAAACAGGAAAGGACATTCCTTATCCACACTGCGGTTACAGAGTGGGACTCAGAGGTATGAAGAGACTTTAAAAAATAATAGAAAATGAAATTAAAAACATATTTTCCGTGAACTTTTTGAAGACCACTCTTGTGTGGTAAACAAATAGGAAACTTCAGTCTGCCTGTGCAAGATGATGTCTTTACAGAGGATATATCATTACTTTTATCTCTTACTTATAATCATTCATTCCGGAGGGTCACTTTAATAGTTATGCTGTCAGTAAATCGTTTAGATTTCTCTGGGGTTACTCAGAAGATATTTCTGTGAGTAAGACTATTCTAATATTACATGTTTTCCATATGTTTAATTTTCTGCCTCCGAACTCTGTTTTTATCTTTGCTTATTCATTCAGAACAATGAACATATCTCTAACAACCCATCTCTATCTCAGTGGAGAGGGGATATGAGGTATAGAACTATATGGGATGCTCTTGCAGGAAGCTTCTGTACTGATTCTCCTGCTTCCATCCTTGCCAGCTTTAGTTCATTCTGCGTCTACAGAGGCAAGAGAGCGTAAATCAATTTGTCATCCCCCTGCTATGATTTTCCAAAGGTGCAGCCAGATCCTTCTCCATTTTTGATCAGCACCACAGCCATTTGCCAAGTACCTTCCAATTTTTAGCCTTCTCACATTGTTCCTTCCTTTGACTCTTTGGCTGACCCTTTATTCTGTTAAAGTGTCAGCTTAAATCTCAGCCCCTCAAAAGAGCCTTTCCAAATGTTCTGTTATATGATTTCATAGCGTCCTACACTTTGCTATTATGATGTGCTTCATTAATTGTAATTTGCATATTTCCTTATTTTCTGCTATATATGATAAACCTGATGTGTTAAAACAGTTTAGCCCTCACCTCTAAAACAGTATCTATTAATTATTATTCAACTATTTTCTGAATGAATTAATGTCATAACATTTACACTCCAGCTAAATATTCCGTCAATATGTTTATGATGTATATTGACTGTTGAGTATTGTGAATCTATCTTTCTAAGGGTTAAAGAAACAAAACAAAGATCCTAGACATGAAATTACTTAGAAAAGATATTACATATCAGTGTATCCTTATTTCCTGTGCCATTGGACCTAAATTCAATATCTTCCTACTGAAGGCTATGTTTACTAAAATCAAACTACATTCAGCTATGGATAACCTGTCTTTGAACATATGCTGTAGGCTGCATTCTACCAGAGGAGTGGGTAACAAGCTGTGAGACTAAACTTTTATCATCATCTCTATAAATCAAGATGAAAGCTATAGACTTCCTCCTGTGGACTTCACACTGCCTTTAGAAAAACAAAAAGGTGAAATAGTTAGATCAAAAAAGAGCAAATCTGAAAACAATTATTTGGCATTAATAGAATACCACTGACTATCCCATTTCTTTAAACATTCTGGATACTAGAGAATTCCAAAAGCTCTAGGAAGCACAATTGCAGATATCTGGCCCCTTGGTATGTCCAATATTTTAGTACTTCAATTAATGACCCCAACTCCAACATAAAATAAAACTTTTTAAATATTTTTTGGTTTAAATATATGCAATTTTTCCTCAACAGGAGCAGAGACTCATTGCAAGCCATCTAAGAAATTGTATTTTCCACATTGCTAATCTCATTTAATATTTCTTTTTAGTACATTGCAAATTGAGTCTTTGCCAGAAAACTTGGTATGTATTAATGGACTCATGATAATGAAATTGAATATACACTGGGACATATTTTGAGCTCTGAATCAAACATGTAGGATATGTTTCCTAGCATCTAAGGGTCGCTAAGAATTCTAGATGTTTTTTCTACCCTACCAGATTATTAAAACAAAAGCAGTTTACAATTCACTTGCCTGTAAGCAATAGCTAAGTCAAAAGTACATATTTTACCCATACTGTAGTATTTATTCCATTTAATAGGCAAACATTAAAAGTAAATGTACACTTTTTAATTAATTATCCTTTTAAGAAAATGTTATTTTTGGAAGCAGAGGGAATATTTTAATTGAATTTAGCAACACATTGGTAGAAGACTGGATTTAAACCAACTGTAAAATGAAAATTAGAGTTATGTTTCATACTACTAACCTTTGTGCACATTACTCTAATTTAAATGCTGGTTAAGTGTAGCTCATTTGCTCTTCATTTTAATATTAGAGTGATGGAAAATAGACTTAATTGTGGCAATATATTTAGCTTGTACATATTAACAAGTTTTTTCTTTCAATATGACTGCCTTTTTCTTTGAAGGTCTCTATATACTTTTACCTATTCTTTCTTATTTACTCATTTTTTATCCTATGATGTCTAATAAAAAATTAAATTTGCTTAAGTTCACGGAATTTACCTCTAAGTTTTATTATCTTCCTACCTTATAATTGAGTGACTGAGGTTTTTTTTTTTTAATAACCATTCACTAAATCAGTCAGTGCATCATTTCTCCTACTGTGAAATGCTATCCCTTCATTGTTGCACAGTCAAGTGAAATATTATGCACATAGCATCAAGAAATATGTATTTGTATTTTCTAATGGACAAACTCACTTCCTCCCTACATTATTATTGAAAGATGTACAGCTTTGATTCTCAGCTTTCCTGGAGTATTTCAGGGCGTAAGACATATATTCCTTAGCTAGCCCTTGACCAAGAGAATATTTGATGCTTTACTAATATGTGGCTTCAAGGGAAGCAAAAATTAATTTTGAGTCATTTTTGACTTTAATAAAATACATCCTTGAATGCAGCACAAAAGTAAAATATAGGGGATGGTTAGGGAACTAAATTATGTTGAGTGACAAGTCTATGTTAAGAATTGTGCTAGAGCCAGTACCGCGGCTCACTAGGCTAATCCTCTGCCTGCGGTGCCGGCACCCCGGGGTTCTAGTCCCGGGTGGGGCACCGGTTCTGTCCCAGTTGCTCCTCTTCCAGTCCAGCTCTCTGCTGTGGCCCAGGAGGGCAGTGGAGGATGGCCCAAGTGCTTTGGCCCTGCATCCGCATGGGAGACCAGGAGGAAGCATCTGGCTTCTGGCTTCAGATCAGCGCGGTGCACCGGCTGTGGGAGCCATTTAGGGGGTGAACCAATGGAAAGAAGACCTTTCTCTCTGTCTCTCTCTCTCACTGTCTAACTCTGCCTGTCAAAAAAAAAAAAAAAAAAAAAAGAATTGTGCTAGTAGGTGTTTTACTTGTAGTGAACTTGCCAGATAAAATACAAGACACCAAGTTTAACGTGAATTTCAGATAAACATTAAATAAATTTTTAGTATAAGCATATCCCACACAATATTTGAGATATCCTTTGAAAATTTTAAGGAAAATGGAATTAAAAATGTTTATTTTGGTGTAAAAATTGTTGAGACCTGTGCATATTTTTGTTTATACTAAAATATTGTTATTTTTGTTCATCAGCAATTCAAATGTAACTAGCTGAAATGGATTGTTATATGCTGAATCTGGCAACCCTACTCTCATGGCTACTTTGCCAGGTGTGCTAACCTACCCCATACTACAAATGGGGAATCAAAGTTTTGGAGACTTTATGTCAGCTAGCAAGAGGCAGAGGTGGGAATTAAGCCCATGCCTAGCTCTTCACAATAATGGTATTTGTCTCAATATGCCATCCTGTCTACGTGGAGTACTCGAGCTTTTGGCTGTAGGATAGAGGGATGTCTTCCACCAATGCATGCATTTTTCCTTAGCTAAACAGATCAAAAGAAAGGAAATATTTTATTTCATTCCACCTCCTCCCTAGGCAAAGTCCTTCTGCTTTACAAATTCTATCAGAAGAGAAAAGCACGCTCTCATTTTTCTCCTACCACACAATATTACTGCAACCACATTCCCTCCAGGTGAGAAACTCAGAGCACATTCAGAGAGCTGAGGGACATATTTACAGTCCCGTAAGATCCTGTCCCTGCTCCTTTAGCACCATTTGTCATTTTTGTGATGAGACATATTTTGGGAAGCAGGTGGTAATTCCCTCAGAGCAACAGTACCAGAGCTCCTCAGAGCTGTAGGTGGCCATCTATGGTCTGTAGATTCTGAAGGGTGAAAGAAAAACTGAGTGTATTCACAGTTAAAGTGATGGAAGTGGCAGATATCAGAGCTATTAGTTACTATTTTCTGTTCTGAAAGAAAAGGAGAGAGGATATTAACACTGGGGGCAAAGGAAGATGCATTGCAGAGCTTCAAGCTGTGGAAGCTTTGCCTTTTTTGTGTTGCTGCTCCCACACAGTTTGGCAGGGGGCAAATAGTGAGAAGTGTTCCATTTTTAATTTTAAACTTTTAAGCAGAAGGCCATCAAGAATAATCCACTCAGTAAACATTTGGTCTTGAATCTTAGCATTTCTCTTCGTTTGACAAACAGTATCACAAATGTTAAATGTTAGAGAAGAACCAATGACATGCATGTTTCATCAAGTGAATTCTTTGCCAAGAATGTCTCTGGATTTTTTTCTGATACAATGTAGGGAAAAATTATAAGCATAGCTAAAAGGCAGTGAACTTAGGATGAAATCAAGGATTTTCTAATCAGATAGGTACAGGCTCAAATGCTACCTGCACCATTCATTTGCTCTATGACCTAAACCTGTTCTCTCTAAAAGTGGAATTAATAACAATATCAGCTTTATTATAAAGATGAAAAGGGATTTTGTATCATGGACATAATAGACACCTAAAAATGTGTATCAGTTCCCTTTAATTTCATCTGTTTTTTAAATGTGAAAATGTAGTGAAGGACTCACTTTGGCTCAGAAATTAAATCACTGCTTCAGGTACACACATCTCACACTGTAGTTCCTGCTTCTATTCCAGGGTACTCTGCTTCTGATATGGTTCCTGCTAATGCATAACTTGGGAGGCAGCAGATCCATGGCCCATATACTTGGATCCTTGCCACCCACATGGGAGATCCAAATGCAATTCTGGGCTCCTGGCTTGTCCTAGCTCAGTCCCAGTTACTGTGGGCATTTGGGAAGTGACTCAGTGGATGGAAGATCTCCCTCCCTCTCTCTCTCTCTCTCTCTTTCTCTCAGTCTTATAGTCTCTCTACCTCTCTCTGTTTCTCTCTCTTTTAAATAAAGTGAAAATAAAAGAAACCAAAAATACAGTTTAATGAAACAAAGGGAACTATATTAAGCAAAATTGAAATATAGATTAAAAAATACGTTCTTTTATTTAAAATTTTTAAAATCATACCATATATTTTTGAATCTGGATCCTAGGGCAATATAATAAGTTCATGTAATCTTAATACTCTTCTAATTACTATAGTTCATTCTGGATGGGTTTATACAAAATGGATGGATGCCACACAGATAATTATTATTCTTCAGTTATAAGAATCTCTCAGATACTTAGCACTGCAAAGCATTGGAATTAAGTGATCCATATGGGATCATTTCTCGGCCTTTTGGCTAAGATCAAGTGTAAAGGGATCCATATGGTATTGAATTTTTTATTCAACCAACATCAAAATAACTATATTTGAGAAACTTAGTAGAAAGGATTAATTTCTAGGGAAAATCAGTGCGTCATATGACTTTCAAACCAAGATTTTTTCTCAACTTTTAGATTCTACATATCTAACTACAGTTTCTCTAATCAATCCATTGAATCTGATTTAAGTAATTTATTCATTTAATTGTTTATGAAAAATGCATTTGTTGTATGCCTATTATGTGTTCGACATTGATGTAGGTACTTAATTAATACTATGTAGAAATCATAGGGAAATGATATTGAAATGTTGTAAGGAGAGAGAAAAATTGTCAACCAATAGTTCCTTGTTACTGTACATTCAGCGATATATTTTATCCCATTACATTTTATTTGTGTCACTTCCATTCTGCTCTCAGTATGAACAGACAAGGCTAATATTGTTTCCAGTGAAGGCCTGACAGCAAGTCTGTTGATTTGTTTGGCTTTACATTTGAGCTGCACTCATGCAGCCCCGAATGCTGAAAGATGACTTGGCTGAAAACAACAGGCAGTATGCCCTGGGGAGAAAGGACAAGGATTTGGAAGAAGAGAGGAATTTTGAGCCAGTACTTATACATATATGCACCGCCCAAGGCTCGGAAAATTCCCACATACTGATGTGGGTAGCCATTATTTTCTATAGGACAGCCTACTCAACATTGCATCATAGGCTAACTTTGAAGAATTTGAGATTTGAGTCACATGGTGCAATCCTTTTTTCTTGGTTAAAATGAACCCCATACGTTGCATTTTCAGCAACTTTTCCTACAAAATATGAGAAAATCTTCCCTGAGTGTAACACAAATGAAAGTCAATTGATAATTCAAGCCTTCCTCTGAAAACCTTGGACCTTCGATGTCTCTAGAGTTTTAAAATGCATCAGACTTGGGCTCCCTGCTTTATCATTTTCCCAGAATCATCTATTGCTAGCCCATTTTTAACAAAATTTTCAGTATATATTCATATATAGACAAAATTTATTTTCTTCTGCTTTATATAAATCCTACCATCTTGTACATATCATTTTGCAATTGAATCTTTGACTAACATTGTTTTTGAGTTCTACTCACATCAATACTTGTAGTTGTTATTTTATTAATTTGTTTATTTTATCTGCTGTATAACATTCTACCTTATGTGTGTTCTGATGGTCATTTATGTTATTTCTTGCATTCTGTGATTTTAAAATTATATCTTACATCATTGTCGTGGACATATGTGAGTAAATATCTAGAATGTACTCTGGGCCAGACACCAAGTATGGGCATTACCAGTTCTACCAGATTTTGTTAAATTCATTTTTCTCTTCCCATCACCCCAAATTTTATGCACACATGTGTGTGGGTGTGTGTGTATCAATGGTAATTTTCTCTAAGAGAATCAATGAATTATGTCTATTTAAGAAGTCAAAACAATTTCATGACTGTTTTCCTGTCCACCTATTACAATTGATTACTGTAATGATTAGTAACTTGTAATTGATGGATGAATGCTCAATCCTTCCCTTATTCTCTTCTGTGATAAAGGTTCAAAGTAAAGTGGATGGAGTTTTTATGAATGACATAG
The DNA here is from genome assembly GCF_964237555.1 of Oryctolagus cuniculus. Classification (NCBI taxonomy): domain Eukaryota; kingdom Metazoa; phylum Chordata; class Mammalia; order Lagomorpha; family Leporidae; genus Oryctolagus; species Oryctolagus cuniculus. The sequence goes on from NC_091449.1 coordinate 43,872,468, forward strand.
TTAGCTACTTCTTAGGGATTCTTCAACTATTTGAGAAACCAGTACTTGGAAGCTATAACAAGTAACTTATAACAAAGAATCAAACATTGTAAAAAAATGTCTGATAGTGGCCAGTGCCGTGGCTCACTTGGTTAATCCTCTGCCTGCGGCACTGGCATCTCATATGGGCACCGGGTTCTAGTCCCGGTTGCTCCTCTTCCAGTCCAGCTCTCTGCTGTGACTGGGAGGGCAGTGGAGGATGGCCCAAGTGCTTGGGCGCCTGCATCCATGTCAGAGACCAGAAAGAAGTACCTGGCTCCTGGCTTAGGATTGGCATAGCTCTGGCCATGGCGGCCATTTGGGGGGTGAACCAACGGAAGGAAGACATTTCTCTCTGTCTCTCTCTCTCACTGTCTAACTCTATCTGTCAAATAAGTTAAAAAAAAATGTCTGACAGATGGGTCACCACCTTTACATGTTTTCTTTTTTTCAAACAAATCTTCAGTACTTATTATTCTACCTTTGAAACAGGACATTTTGCATATGCTTGAGATAGTGGCGGCTGGACAAGTAGCTATGGATACCATGATAGCTAAACTCAATAATGGCATCCATACAAAATCATTTATTGAATTATGCTTTTGTGCCTGGAAACTCAAATGGCTGTGGATACAAATATGCTTTGTTTTGAAATATTTGTCATAATATATAATGGAAGCAAACATGCATGCAAATAATTTAATCAATTATTGCAGCTATTTCATAGAATTATGTATAAAATTAAGAGGGTTCCAATAACAGATTAGTATAACTGGCAGGAATAAATGAAGTTTTAAGAAGATTTTACGAAAAAATTATCTCAAAAATGATGTTTGTATATTAATAACAAGAAAAAAAGCAATCCAGTTTTAAAAGACAACATATCACTACAGACTGCACCAACAATGGTACAGATACGGCAAATAAGCATGTAAACATTTACTTAACAACAAGTGTCATTAGGGAATTGCAAATTGAAAAAGCAAATATCACTACCCACCTACAGGAAGACTAACATCTAAAATACTGACAACCTAAATGCTGAAGAGGACGTGGAGAAAGAGAAATTCTCACTCGTCTCTGGTGGAAACAAAAAATAATAAGCCACTTTGGAAGATAATTTAGCCATTTTTTTACAAAGCTAAGCATTCTCTTGCCATACAGTGTAGCAACTGAATTTTTTTTTTTATGACAGTCAGAGTGGACAGTGAGAGAGAGAGAGACAGAGAGAAAGGTCTTCCTTTGCCATTGGTTCACCCTCCAGTAGTGGCCGCCGCGGCCAGCGCACCAAGCTGATCCGATGGCAGGATCCAGGTGCTTCTCCTGGTCTCCCATGGGGTGCAGGGCCCAAGGACTTGGGCCATCCTCCACTGCACTCCCTCGCCAAAGCAGAGAGCTGGCCTGGAAGAGGGGCAACCGGGACAGAATCCGGCGCCCCGACCGGGACTAGAACCCGGTGTGCCGGCGCCGCAGGCGGAGGATTAGCCCAGTGAGCCGCAGCGCTGGCTAGCAACTGAATTCTATAAATTTCCCAGATGAAATTATGTGCACCCAAAATTCTGAACATAAATATTTACAGTACCTTATTCATAATTGCTGAAACTTAAAAGCAACCAAGATATTTCTCATGAAGTGGATCGATAAATGAACTATGGTATATTCCAATGATGGGATATTATTCAACACTAATTAGAAATGAACTATGAAGCAGTGAAAAGGCATGGAAGAGACGTCTATGGCTGTTGCTGAGAGAAAGAAGCCAACCAGAAAAGGCTACACACTGTGATTTCACCTTCGTGACATTTCAGAGAAGGGAAAACTATAGCGTTAGTGTAACGATCAATGGTTGCCAGGGTTTTGATGAATAGGTGTAGAACATGGGATGTTTAGAGCACTGAAACCAGTCTGTATTATACTGTAATGGTGCACACATGATATTATCCATTTATCAAAACCAAGAGAACCATATAACACCAGAATTGAATTCTAATATAAACCGTGGGTTTTAGTTAATAATAATGTGTCAAGATGGTAGATATGTGTATTGACCATTTTGGATCACTATATAATGTACAACTATATTAAAACCTCACATTGCACCTCATAAAAATCTATAATTATTATAAGATAATTAAACTAAAACTAGAAAAGAACAAAAATGCATCAATATTGGCTCATCACTCATAAATAATGTATTACACAAATTCAAGTTGTTAAAATGGAAAATTGTGTGCAGGGGTTAGCAGAGAGTAATACAGTGACTATTTCTTATTCAAATTTTTCATAAATATAAACATGTTCTACAAATGTTTCTTAATTGTGATTGTATATCCACCATGAAAATAAAAGGCAGGCATGGAAAGGGAAAATGCATTTCACACCAAATTGTGAAGAAGAAGTTGATACATATGTAAAAAAATCAAGTTTGCTGAACTGTCAGTGGCTTTAAGAAACAATATGTGGAGAACTTGATGGGAGTGGGAGAACCTTAAGACCTCAGAGTGTTTATCCCTTAGCTAAGTCATTGAAAATTGGTGTTGCTATTGTTGTGCTTTGATAGTAATAGAGCAGAGGCTTAGAAAGAAGATTTTAATTTGCAAAATTATCTCCAATACCCATGCTAAAGCTTTAGAGTTCCAAGAGACTGGTTGGAAAGCTATGGCCTTTTGCCTGTAATCTGTATTAAGGTTTTGGCTCAAGTTATAATGTGGAGTCAAAGAAGATGAAGCAAAGTATAGAGAACCAAAGGAAAGAGCCAGAGTCTAAAATAATTTGATTCTGAGGCCAGTGCTGTGACACAGAGGATTAAGCCCTTACTTGTTGACATTGGTCTCCCACATCTGAGTGTCACTTTAAATCCGCAGTGCTCTGCTTCCAATCCAGCCTCCTGCTAATAATGTACCTGGGCAGGCAGTGAATGATAGTTCAAGTAACTGGGGCCCCTGCCACTCCCGTGGAAGACCTGAATGGAATTCCTGGCTCCTGGCTTCTGCCTGGCCCAGAAGTGCTTGTTTTGGGGATTTGGAAAGTGAACCAATGAGTGAAAGCTCTCTCTCTCTCTCACTCTGCCTTTCAAATAAATAAATAAATAAGTCTAGACAAGGATAAAAAGCCAATAGAAAATTTCTACTTATGTGTTTTCCTCTCCTATTATTTGAATTTCAACAACATCAAAAACAAGTAATCAAACTAAACATTAGAGTTCTAAATATTTTAAGATCTACTGTATCAAGGAATTTTTTACTAATTGAAATTTATGCTGTTACAAATTATGGTGAATATATTAATCATTTTACAAAATGAAATTAATCAGTAATTTGAACTATAAAATCATCTTATTTGAATGATTAAAATTTAATTTTGAGAGAAAAAAATTAGCAATTTGTGTGTTCCTGTAGAATATATACATTCTTTCTAACATACTTATAGGTTGAAAAATAAATCTGATAATATAATTTTTTAAAATTTTCTTTCGTATTTGACAGGTACATCTTAAGCAGAGAGACAGAGAGACAGAGAGAGAGAGGGAGGGAGGGAGGAAGACACAGAGTGAGTTCACATTTAAAATTTCTGCAATGGCCCAGATTGGGTCTTGCTGAAGCCCAGAGTTGGGATCATGATCCAAATCGTCCATATGGGAGGCAGGAATCTAATTATTTGACTCATCACTGCCACCTCCAAGGATTTTTGTGAGCTGAAAGCTGGAGTCAAGAGCTGTAGCTGGGAATTGAATGCAGGAATTCTGATATGGAACACAGTATTTTAACCAGCATCTTAACTGTTAGGCCAAATGCCTGGCCCCATAACTATTTTTAATGAAAATAAAAGAATTATAAGGGCCTGCACCATGGCTCACTTGGTCAATCCTCCGGCTTCTCCTCTTCCAGTCCAGCTCTCTGCTGTGGCCCAGGAGGGCAGTGGAGGATGTCCCAAGTGCTTGGGCCCCTGCACCCACTTGGGAGACCAGGAAGAAACACCTGGCTCCTGGCTTTGGATTAATTCAGAGCTGGCCATAGCGGCCATTTGGGGAGTGAACCAGCGGAAGGAAGACCTTTCTCTCTGTCTCTCTCTCTCTCACTGTCTATACCTCTACCTGTCAAAAAAAAACCCACAGAATTATAGCAAAAACATAAAAAAACCATTAAAATTTTAGATTTTGGGACAGGTGTTTGATGCAATGAATCAGACCCTGCTCTGAATACTCAAATCCCATATTGGATTCCCAGCACTGCTTACAATTCAGCTTCCTATTAACGCAGACCTTGGAAGGCAGCTGTTCATGGCTCTGGTACCTAGGACCTTGCTACCTATGTGGGAGGTTTGTAATAGTTTTGAATTCTTGATTTCAGCATGGCTCAGTCCTGACTGTTGCAGGCATCTGGGGAATGAACCAGAGGACAGAAGTTCTCGATCTCTCTTTCTCTTTCTTTGTTTGTCTTTCAAGTTAAAAATAAGTAGGAAATTCAGATTACATTTATATGTGTGTGTATGTGTGTGTATACACAATAAGACAATTACTTTAATATATTATGATTTGGAAATAATAAAATTTATTTTTGATTGAAAGTGAGAGACAAACCTAGGAAGGTGTTATGGTTTTATAAAAGTCATAAGTGTTGTTAATGATCTTGGGTACCCACTAACTGGAATGTGAATTATTCCAGAGATGAATGGTCAATGATTGGGAGACTGGGCTGAAATACGATTATGTTTCAAATTCAAATAAGACATATATTCAAAGATTGTTCCTCATCCTGACCATTAGAAAGCTAGAATAGACCTATCAGTACGATCAATTGTGAACTGAAATTGATCACTTGGACTACCTTGATGGGATTGTATTGGAATCCCCTGGCACATTTCTAACTCCACCATCTAGGGCAAGTCTGATTGAGCATGTCCCAAAGGGATCACATAAACAAGACTAGTGTCTGCTAATACTAACTGATAGAATAAAAAAGGGAGAGAACGATCCAACATGGGAAGCGGGATACACAGCAGACTCATAGAATGGCAGATGTCCTAAATAACACTCTGTCCTCAGAATCAGCCCTTAAGGCATTCGGGTCTGGCTGAAGAGCCCATGAGAGTATTTTAGGCATGGAAAGCCAAGACACTCTGGGGAAAAAAAAAAGAAAAGAAAAGAGGACTTAAATGAAAGATCTCTGTGAGTGAGATCCTAGAAGAAAGAATGGGCCATGAAAGAAGGAGGTACCTTTCTCTGAAGGGAGGAGAGAACTTCCACTTTAATTATGACCTTGTCTGAATCAGATTGAAGTTGGTGAACTCAAAAGGCTTCCAGAATCTTGGCAACTCATGACTAGAGCCTAGGGAGATTACTGACACCATAAACAAGAGTTTCAAATTGTTAAGTCAACAACAGGAGTCACTGTGTACTTATTTCTCATGTAGGATCTCTGTCCTTAGTATGTTGTTCAATGTAAATTAATGCTATAACTAGTACTGAAACAGTATTTTACACTTTGTGTTTCTGTGTGGGTGCAAACTGATGAAATTTTTACTGAATATATACTAAATTGATCTTCTGTATATAAAGATAATTGAAAATTAATCTTGATGTGAATGGAATGGGAGAGGGAGTGGGAGATGGGAGGGTTGCGAGTGGGAGGGAAGTTATGGGGGTGGGAAGCCATTGTAATCCATAAACTGTACTTTGGAAATTTATATTTGCTAAATAAAAGTTTTTAAAAAAAGAAGGCTAGAATAAATTCCACAGAATACAGAGTGGCGAAGTCCATGTTTGATGTAAGACTAAAATTTATAGCCTGTGAATTGTTTGAAAAGCAAACAAAATACATGGAAACTGTACAAAACTGAGAAGCAAAGTGAGTTCCACTTAAGTGGCTGCTGTGTGGTGATTACCTGTGGGACATATTGAACGGATGTAAAGAGTGCCTTTGCCTCTCCCACACAGGCCATAAGATTGACTCAGGGAAATGATCTCAACACATAGGGGTCAGCAGACGGATGGAACTGTGAGGGTGAGGCAGTAACAAAAGGAAAGGAGGTGGTGCATGTCTGTAGGATTAACGGCAGTGATGTAGAATGGCGAGGTAGAGCTTAATATGGAGCTGAATTACACACACATGCTATGAAATCATTTGGTGATATATTATTCTGTAACCCCTCCCTTATAGTTAGCAGGGCTAGTAAAAGCAAAATAAAAACAAAATTGCCTTCTCTGGCAGAAATAGCCATTTTATTTATATTATATAAATATAATGCTCCTGGCCTTAAGCAATTTTTTTTATTTGATAGACACTATGTGTGATAGAAATTTAATTTTCTGATCTAGGTTCATCCTCTATGCCTTATGAGTTATGCATCATTATTAGTTTCATTCCCTAAAATTGGAAATTGAGGGCCAGAGAGATTTTATAAGTTCCAGACTCATAGGTAGTATGAGGTAGAGCTGGACTCAAAGCTATGACTGGCTAATTCCAAAGCCCACACTAGTAAATGCTGTGCAGAAAAGAAAAGTGTAGTGTCTAGTAATAGATAGGTTATGCAGCAAGATTCTAGTTACAGAGAGATCTAGTTCAGCATTTAGCCCAGAGGGAATGAATATCAAGGTCTGGATCTTGGGAAAAGTAATTGTAATAGACTAGAAGACTGACATAAAGGTCAAGTAACCACCATCAGGGACATCTCTCAACAAGAATACAGAGGAAATACAGCTACTGAAAGATCTTCAACAGCAAGTAACTCAAATCTCAGAAACAGATTTTTTTCTATCACAGACAATATAAAATTATCCTATTTCACCTTTAGTAAAAGGCAGCCTTCTAAATAAGAGAGAATAAAAGTGCATAGAGGAAACAGGACAGTCACATATGAATTTATTCACAAGCTAGCTTAAAGGTAGAAAAATTATGAAAAAGAAGCTGTGGACAAGTTTCTGCAGTTACTCTTGTACACGTAAAAATTAATTCCTATTTTTTAATAAAGTGAGACCATTTGATCATGTGGGATAGAGTCAAAGCTGAAAAAGAATCTAATTAAAACAAAAAGTTGCTCATTGTTTAGGTTTAATTTATAATCCAACCACTAAAGTAAAAATTATACCTCAGAAATCCTATTAAAGTCTTTGTCCGTGCTTAATGTTTTTAAGAGTAGTCTTTATAATTTTGGAAAATGTGAGTCCATGTAATATACCTTGATGTAAAAAATAATTGTGGATAGATGTTTAAAAATCAATCCACTCTTTTAGGACATAAAAGAAGGGTTACCTTCATTAGTTTAGGTAGAAAAATCCTCAATAACCATAATGATGGATCATTTTTCTCTGAGAGATAGAAAAATTTATTTTAAAAAGTGTCTGCTGTAATTTCACAGGAAAATAAGAGATCTTTTTAAATGATAATTCCAGCTTATTACCATTTGAACAGTCTTTCTAGCAGCCAAAAGAAAATGTATCTTCATCTTTTATTTCATAAATCCACAGTTGCCTACACCATGCCCATACGTTCAGACGGAATGCAATTTCATAAATCTTAATTTGTCTTGAATAAAGACAGCTTGTGTCTTCAACACAAAATATCTTCAGAAACTAAAAATGGGTTGTTGCTTGTCTTTTTACACTGTCCCTCAAATTGTCATCTCCATGTTTTGTTTACTGACATAGAAAACCAATTTGAGAATAAACGTTAGAGAACAGTGTGGGATGTGAATACAAGATAAAAGGCTTCTTGAATTCTAGATTCACCCAAGGGTAGAAATCTATAAAATGGCACAATTCCAGCAAAGGAAATTAAAGGCCACATAGTCGGGTATCATAAAAGAACCAAAAACTCTGTGATGCAAGAAAGAAAAAAACAGAGAGAAATACTATAGTAGAATTTTACAATCTGGTGATAAATAAAAATGAAAAACAACCACAGAAGTTAGTAAAAAATAGTAACTCTAAATCATCAAATATAATTGAATCTGCAATGACTGCATACCAGGGCAGGGTTTTAAGGTGAAGAGCATGTACGTTTTGTTACATATCAGTGCACATGTACAACATTTAATGTTTTTAAGTAAGCTGCTCTGCCTTCCTCAAACCTGCTAAGGTAAAGGGAATCTTTTTTTAAAGTCTTCTCATGAATCTGCACTATACTCAGGACAAAATGCAAATACAATGCTAGGATCTACAGTGGTGAAAAGTCTATCAGTCGTTATTTTCAAGGAATTGGACTTGAAAGGAGAATACAGTTTGGACTGATGACACAAAGATGAACTTGAGTTTTAATTTCTTACATGGGAGCTGAAAACTAGGAGAAAAGCTAACCGCACAATGTCATTACTCACTATTAACCCTTTTGGAGATATAAACATTTTCTGAGAAGAAAACAAAAACAGCTCCACTCAGGATTGGCAACCACCTCTAGCAATATAAGCTGTCCCCTCTTCTTTGTCAGATCTTTTCTGGAACTTTCGATTTTTAGGTAACCTCCAACCTCTGCCCAATTCAGAGTGCTCATAGTAGCACATCAATGCCCATATTTATAAATGTATTCAATTTGTTTTTCTTCTCAACTGCTATAACTACCACCTAATACCCATGTTATCCTTTTAATAAAACTGCATTAGCTTTTTCAGTTTTGCTAATTCATCTTTTATTCATGAAATAAATATATGACAAACTCAAAGGAGATATTTAAGGATAATTAAGTAGAAAAAGGAAAACACACACACACAAACTGAAAATGATTAACTATGTTGGGCAATTGTCTGGTAGTTTCTAGTAGATTGACAGTTGTTTTATGCACTCTGACAATATTTCTATTACTAGTCATAAACCCATCAAATCCATATCTATGGTCACCAAAAGATGTGAGTGGAAACTTCTTATGATAGTTATGAATTTTAAAAGCCAAAACCACACAAATGTCAATTTAAATACACTGATGCTTTTTAAGTTTTCTAATTTTAATTTTTAATTAGTTTTTAAGTGATTCAATGTGGTTTGTAGATTCAGTTCTAAGGACACAATGCCATTCCTTTTCTTCCCTTCCTCCCTCCTTCTTTCTTCTTTCTACCCGCCTTCATTTTCTGTTTATTTTTTCAGTTTTGACAGAACATATTTTGAATTTGCATTACAGTAAAAAATACATTTTTACAATGGAATAGTATACAATTATGAATATGAACAAAGGACTACAATGTGCTTCAGTTTTTATGACTTTCACAAATATAATATGGATGAAAATTAACTAGATCATTTACTTATTTATTTATTTAGAAAGAGTTACAGGGAGAGAGAGAGAGATTGATCTTCCATACACTGGTTCTCTCCCACGATGGCCAGCAATAGGCCAGGCCAAATCAGGAGCCAGGAGCTTCTTCTGGGTCTCCCTAATCACTAGCAGGGACCCAAAACCTTGGGCCATCTTCTGCTCCTTTTCCTAGGCCATTAGAGGGAACAGAATTGGACAGGGAGCAGCCAGGACACGAACCTGTGCCATAAGGGATGCTGGCATCACAGGCAGCTGTGTTACCTATTTTTGCACAAGACTTTCCTCAGTTAGATTTTCTAGTAAAAAAGAAAACTGCATAATTAGTGCTTCCATTTATACATACTTGAAAATACACAAAATTCATGTATGACAGAAGTCAGATTAGTGGATACCTGTGAGGTAGAGAAGACCTAACAATGATGGAGGGACATGAGGGATTCTTTTGGGGTTCTGTTTTATAATAAGGCATGATGACTTCCATATTACATTGTGTGATATTTCCCCACAGCTATGGTATAAATTTTCATAAATATTATGAAATAAATAACAGAGAAAGGGGAGAGAGAGGGAGAAAGGGGGAGAGAAAGAGAGAGACAGAGAGAGAGAGAGAGAGAGAGAGACAGAGACAGAATGAGGTTGATTCTGTTCACTGATTCACTCCCCAAATGCCATGTCTGCAACATCTGGGGCTGGGATTGGGGGTGAGCCTGGCCAAAGCCAGAGCCAGGAGTTACATCCAGATGTTCCATATAGGAACCTAAGTATTTGTGCTGTTTTCTGCTGTCTTCCAGGTACATTAGCAGGAAGCTGGATTAGAAGTGCGGAGTAACCAGTGGTCAAATCAACACTGATATGGGATATAGGCATCCCCAGGGGTGGCTTAAACTGCTGCTCTACAATGCCTGCCCCTAAGTACATACTTTTTTATCTATCTATCTATCTATCTATCTATCTATCATCTATCATCTTTCTATCATACATCTATCTACAGTTCAATATTTTTAAAAAGAAAGAATTAAGTAGCCAGGTTGCCAGGAGATAAGGATGAGAGTGTGAATGATTGTAGTGGTGGTATTGATGTTGATGATGATGTGAAAACTCTCTGCTTTAAAAGAATGTATCGTATATAATGAGTAGTTGGAATGTCAGAAGTAGTCTAGGCCTGGTAGTCAAATGCTTGAAACTCTGATTTTAGACATGGATTTAGGTACGACTTCCACTATTTACCACTTATATGATGTTAAATTCTAGAGATGCTATGTAATATCATGTTATCTTATTTGTAAAATTCGGCTGTGAATGTCACTTATAGTATTAGAGAAAGGGTTAAATTGAATAAACCATCTAAATAATTTAATAGAACATTTATTGACATCAGTATTCAGTTATGCCATTTTCTGTATTATCTTGTCATCTTGATGATTGATATTACTGTTCCTGCAGCAGTAATCAAAGAGATAGGTTGATGATAGCTTTGAAAATAAGGAGTGGATTTCACCATTGAGGAAAAGAACTGACTACCTAAATAAGTATGGTGTCAATGCTCATGTAAAAAGATAAACAGAATTTAAAATTAGTGTTTAAAAATATTAATATTGACTAAATTATTAAAACTGAATCAATGAAATTTGCATAAAACCTGGCAATAAACATATTATGGCCCCCAGATAGTTAAAACAGTTATAAAATTTCTAATTACATCTTTTCATTTCAAGGCTATTTAAGTTAAAAGAAATATGATTGAGACTTGAGGAATCACCATAATAAAACTTGCTTTAAGTTTTTATCACTTTTACATCAACTATTTTGATGTCCATGGGAACTAACAATATTTTATTAGTAGTACTCTAGCTGGTCTTGTAGTTGTCACTCAATTTCATAAAATAATTTTAAAATATTATGAACAGTTTAGTAAGTGCACAATGAAATTCTTCCAAATTGATGGAAGTAGTATAGGCTAAGCCAACTTGTTGGATGGCAGGCAACACACTGATACTGAAATCATCTTTTACTTGTCCTTGAAAAGGTCTAAAATGAGGTATTCAGAAGTTTATTCATTCAAACACAACGTACAAAAGGCATTTGGGAGGTTGAAATATAATAAGACTTTTTATGCACACAGGTAAAATTGAAAAGAATTAAGGGCCACTTAATAATTGTCTGAGACAGCTGTTTTTCTGTTATTTTCTTCTTTTCCTGTAATTACATTAAAAGCAAGGACAATGACAATACAAAATAAAAATAAGGAAAGAAGAGATAAAGATTTAATCTAGGCTGGAGAAGAAGGCCTATTGTGTCAAAATTATAACAGGCAAAGACAGTCCCAGTGATTTTACTGAGTCATTAGTATATTTTTAGTCACTTTTTTCACCATGTGTTCTCTGGGAAAATAACACAGTTATTTGGGTATGTTTCCATACTTTGTTGATAGAAATTATATATGAACCCCACTTGATGTTTAAAACTCCAAACTGAAAATAACACCACTTGGATTTGCTTAAAACATGATTAGTTTTCTGGTTTGTTTTGTTTGAAGATAAAGTAGGAAGATCATGCTCAGTATAGTTAACTTCTAAAGTTTAACTTTCCTAATTCTCCCTGTGGAAAGAATGGGTCATCAAAGAAGGATGTGCTTTTCTCTGAAGGGAGGAGAGAAATTCCGTGTTGCTTATGTCTCTGTCTAAACACTGATGGAGGCCGGTGCCGCGGCTCACTAGGCTAATCCTCTGCCTTGCGGCACTGGCACACCGGGTTCTAGTCCCGGTCGGGGCGCCAGATTCTGTCCCGGTTGCCCCTCTTCCAGGCCAGCTCTCTGCTGTGGCCAGGGAGTGCAGTGGAGGATGGCCCAAAGTGCTTGGACGCCGCACCCCATGGGAGACCAGGATAAGCACCTGGCTCCTGCCATTGGATCAGCGCGGTGCGCCAGCCACAGCGTGCTGGCCGCAGCGGCCATTGGAGGGTGAACCAATGGCAAAAAGGAAGACCTTTCTCTCTCTGTCTCTCTCTCTCATTGTCTAACTCTGCCTGTCAAAAAATAAAAAATAAAAATAAAAATAAAAAAACACTGATGGAGATTGTGGACTCAGAAGGCTTCCATAGCCTTGGCAACTCATGTCAAGAGCCTCAGGTGATCACTAGCATCATACATGAGTGTCGATTGTTAAATTAACAAAAGGGTCACTTATAAAAGAGTCACTTGTACTGTGAAGCAATTCTCATGCAGGACCCCTGTCCTCAATGAGTTGTTTCTATGAGAACTAACTATAAAACTTGTTCTCAGTTTGTGTTTGTGTGCATGTGTGTGTGCAAATTATTGAAATCTTTACTTAGTATGGAGTTGGTCTTCTGTGTAGAAAGTTAGTTGAAAATGAATCTTAATGGAGAACTGGACTGAGAATGGGAGAGGGAGGAGGAGGTGGGGTAGAATAACGGATAGGACAGTGGGTATGTTGGGAAGAATCATTATAATCCTAAAAAGTTGTATTTATAAAATTTGTACTCATTAAATAAAAAGTTTCTTTTGGAAAATAAGGGAAAGAATATACATTAAAATTATTGGAAATCTTTATTTCTGGATTAGTTTTGAAGCACCTTTTCAAAAATATTGGCCAGGTGGGGCCCACACTGTCACATAGTAGGAAAAGCTGCTGCTGGCCACACTGGCATCCCATATGGGCACAGGTATGAGTCCCAGCTGCTCCACTTCAATCCAGCTCCTGCTAATGCTCTTGGGAAAGCAGTAGAAGATGACCCAAGTACTTGGGCCCCTGCACCCATATGGGAGACCTGGAAGAAGCTCCTGGATCCTGGCTTCAGATCAGCCCAGCTCTGGCCATTGTGGCCATTTGGGGAAAGAACTAGCAGATGGAAGATTCTCTCTCTCTCTCTGTCTCTCTTGTTCTCTCCCTGTTACTGCCTTTCAAATAAATAAATATTAAAAATACCTGCAAAATGTGAATTAACGCTATAACTAGTACTCAAACAATATTTTACACTTTGTGTATCGGTGTGGGTGCAAACTGTTGAAATCTTTACTTAATTTATACTAAATTGATCTTCTGTATATAAAGATAATTGAAAATGAATCTTGATGTGAATGGAATGCGAGAGGGAGGGGGAGTTGGGAGGGTTGCGGGTGGGAGGGAAGTTATGGGGGGGGGGGAAGCCATTGTAATCCATAAACTGTACTTTGGAAATTTATATTTATTAAATAAAAGTTTAAAAAAAACTGCAAAAAATTTAACTTTCCTTTGTAATTTTCTTTAAAAATCAGTTGGGAACTTTCAAATAAATAAATAGAAATAAAAATTGAATATTCATTTTCAGCATAAGCAGTTTGCTGTTGTTAAGCAATTATTTACTTTTCTAATGTATAATTTTCACTATTTGTGTAACAATATTGGGTATCTCAGCTCCACTAGGACTATTATATTCACCTTAAAGTATATCTGATAATAAGAGTCCAATTATTAATATTAATCGCTATGGTCACAATAATAGTAATATAAATTATACACAATATGTTAATACATAATATACTAGTACTACATAATAAATTAATATGATAAAATCAATATATTATAATTAATTGATTTGATCTATATTTTCCAAATTTTTCTACTTCAAAGGTGGGACAGCATGGTTAGTATAGAACTTAGCAGATACATAATCAAACTCATTCATATTTTATTGTCTCCCTTTTTTCTTCTTTCTTTCCTCTTCATTTTTGTATATCCTTCCTACTTTTCCTCTTTCTACCCATTTGAGGAAAAATAAAAAAAAAGTTGTAACTTTGAGCATGAATTTGTGTATAAAATCTAATAATTTGAACAGTAATTAAAAAATGCTTTGGTAAGCTTTTTACAGATAACTGACAGCCAGTTTCTCAATGGTAAAGTTCATCTCCAATTTCTAGTATAAAATCTCTATTACATATTCAGTGCAAGAAAATAAGTAGCCAGTGACATGGGGAGTAGCGGTCCACTTACCCTCAGAAAACACGGGGAGGAAGCAGCTTTGTGAGGAGCCTGCTAATGACTGCAGTCACTTGCCTGCAAATCATAATGGCCAAGGTCAGCAGTGAAATAACTTCCAAAGTACTAACCTGGAGAGGCTGCAAATATGAGAGCAAAGTTGAAGTGTGCTTATCTCCATGGTGTTGCCCCTCAAAAGAGACTGTGGTCAGCAGGCGACCTGTACACACCCACTGGCCAAAACTGGACTTATACTAGTACGAAACAATAGCAATGAAAGACCATTCTGCATTTCACCCTACAGCTCCTTCACTTTCAAAAGAATATTAGTTATTCATCCTACTATGATTGCAGAAACTTTTTTGTTACATTTCTCTCTACCCCAGTGGGTGAGCCCGTGATGAATTTAAATTAACCTTTATTAAGCAACATTAGGTCTGTATTCTGGGGGCTTTCATTTTTGCATTAAAGGCCAAAACTGACATACATCCCTTCTGCAAAGAATAGACTCTAAAGTCTGTTAACCTTAATTTCTATTTTAGTGCAGTATTTTACAACATAAAACAAGACTCTAAGAAAATGTCATGCTGCTCTGAAATATGCACCCTGAAAATAAAATGACCCTTCCAGACTTTAGATGGCATTTTTAGGAAATGTTTAATTTGGTTTATAAGTCGGCTTCCTGCCTTGAAATGAAACTTCAAGATTTTAGGCTTGTTTTTTCCTGTTCTCAAAAATGCTAGATCTTAAAATGATGATGTATGTTAAGCCAAACTTAATATTGGCTCAAACGCCAACTAAAATTTACTTTTCCTTAGCAAGAATGTTCTAATCTTATTGAATGTGATTATTTGCCTTGATGGGGTTCAGTACACAAAATATGGCACCCTGACATTTGAAAACAAAGCAGGAGCAGGAACCTCACTCTCATTTGCCCCTCAATCTTCTCCCCTGAAGCTGGTCAGAAAAGCTAAGGAGAATTTTCTAACCCACCCCTGAAACAGGATATAAGAACCTCTTTTGAGAGGTGTCTTCCCTATACCCAAAGGAAAAGAATATCCTTATCTCTAAAGACACAGGTCACAGAGAGATTCGAACACACAGACCTTGGTAAGTCCCTGCTGCCCCCACTTTATTATTATCAAGTCATGCGTCTTTATATTATCAGAAATCTTCACCCTCAAACCTAGTATAAAAAATACACAGGATCAAAATTGCAATGTCTTTCAGTCTTTGGGTTTTCTTCCTCATAAAATCTCCCTTTTGCATAAGATTTATATTGAATACACTCATAAGCTTTTCTCTTGTTTCTCTCTCTTTTGTTATAGAAGCTTTAGCCATAAACCCAGCAATATGTGAGGAAAAGATATTTTTCTCCCCTACAAAGCCACTGTAGTAGATTCATAATATCTAGAGTATAGAAAGAGGCACATATAGTTCCAGGATGAAGAATTTCAGTCACCTCATTCAGTGTTTGAATTTTCTATGCTTTAGCCTTAAATTTTGATTATTCACATTCTAATTGCATATCACCAATGTTAGGAGAAGCTAAGGCATCCTGGTTTTAAGTAGTACTCTAGTGTCTTGGGATCTCTGTAATTCCCGTATGAGACCAGTTAAGAACATATTTGTATAGGTTAAAATAATACTGGTAAATAATTACCAATCACTGTTTGAGGAGGGACTTGGAAACCATTTGCCACTTTTCAGGTACAAATATTTCATTCATGGTTAATTTTAGGCACTAATTTGACATTGTTGAGTGCAGAGTTGGGAAGCAAAACACAATCAATTCAGGGAACTCTTAGGAAGTATTTCCAGCATTCTGTTGGTTAAACCTTAACTCTATTACCCAGAAACTATATTACCAGGGCTAATTTTGTATTTCAGGTTTCTTATGTATAATGGGATTTTTAAAACATCCCTGAGCTGGAGTTGTGGCACAGGTTGTTAAGCTGCTTCTTTGAGTCCCTCAATTTCTGATGCAGCTTCACTAATGTGCCTGGGAAGGCAGCCAGTGATAGCCCAAATGCTTGGGTCTGTGACGCCCATTTCAGAAATAATGACGGAGTTGCTGACTCCTGGCTATGTCCTGGCCTGGCCTGGCCTGGCTCTGCCTCTGGTGACCATTTGGAGAGTGAACCAGTGGATGGGTGTTCTCCTTCTCTCTCTCTGTCTCTCCCTCTCAGTTGCTCTGCCCTTAAAATAAATAAATGTTAGTAAATAAAAATATTTTTAGTAGCCGCTTGAGTCACAATGAGAATTAAATGCTGGGACTCACACAGCACACTGGAATGTGTATGATGCTGGTCACCATTCTCAATGTTTTCTTTATGTGCTGATGCTTGAACCAAATATTTCAGCTACTTCCTCTGTGTCGAGATGCTACAGTTTTTTGTTTGACTCCAGATATTTTTCTCTATGTAAAATATCCCCTCTTAAACAAGTGGTAGTTTTTTTTTAATTTTTAGCTTTTTCTGAAGTGTATTTCAATGTATAATTCACATTCTTCAAATTGTCACTAAAAGACAAAATATTACATGATAGCCTACCATCTACCCCGGCACACTCATTGGATGTCAAAATGTTCATGATACTCCCACTCCTTGCTTCTCCTGAACCTGCTAGGCTGCCCTTTAAGACAGAATTTACAAACAAACTTCAGCATCCCATATTTCACTTACAGTGCTGGCCAGCTCACTGATTGACATGGTTGCCTTATTCGTAAATAGATTTAATTACCATGCTCTGAATTTAGTAGAAGTTTGTCTCACATGGAGTAAGTAAATGAAGCCTTCCAGATTTGATCTAAGGAGGTCCAACTAAAGTAGGGCCATCCATTGCCTTTAAAATACACATTAAATTTGTGTTGTCAGAACCTAAATTTGCTTCATTTTACTTTTGAATCATTTAGAAAAAGAATCATTTATACCAAATGATTCTTTTTTTCCTGGACAATTATTTTTATATGAATTTTCTTTATTATTCTCCAAGTTTAGTATAAGATGCTTGAATTTAGGGAATGTATTTCCATAATTTAGATTCCTTAAAAAGCACTGAAATAGCTCATGAATAAATGAAAAACTTGAAAAACTGCATATTTATTAAAAATTATATTTGTGGGGGCAGCATTGTGGTATAGCAGTTAGAACCACTGCCTGTGATGCTGGCATCCAATATGGGGTTTGTGTTTGTATTCCTGCTAATGGCCTGAGAAGAGCAGCAGAGGGTGGCTCAAGTGTTTGGACCTCTGCCACCCACACAGGAGGTCTGAATGACTCTCCTGGCATCTGGCTTTATTCTGGCCCAGAGCTGGCCACTGTGGCCAGTTTGGGAGTCGTAAGCAATGTATGAAAGATCTCTCTTAGTCTGTAATTTTTTATTTTTAAATAGATAAACAAATCTTAATAAGCAATGCATTTGGAATGAAAATATTCCCAAGAATAATGAAAGCCTAGGTGGCTTCATAGGAAATTTCTACTGTAGATTTAAGGAATAAGTAATCACATTCTTAACTAATTCTCCTTTAGAAAATAGAAGAGAAGGGGATTCTACCCAACTTCTTTTTATAAGATTAGCCTAAATACTAAATAAACACAAGATACTAAAATGAAAGAAATTACAAGTAAAAGAAACCACAGACAAAACACACAATAAATTTCAATAAAATATCAGCAAGTAAATCTAGCAATATATTAAAAGTAGACTTATCCTAGTAATGTAAGACTGGTTCCAAATTAGAAAAATTAAATAGTATAAGTCACAAACTTCAAGGAATAAAAACGTAAAGTCATATGATCATTTCAATGGACACAGGAAAAGCATTTGACAAGGTCAATATCCATTCATGATAACAAGTCTCAGTGATTTAGAGAAGGAAGAAAAATCCACAGTTTGATAAAGGGTATCAGGAAAGTGTTCCAGTTAACACCACACTTAAGGATGAAATAAACTGTGAACTGTTGTATAAACAATTCACAGTTCCTTTCCAAATGCGGAGGAAAATAGATATGTACATCTAAAGAAATTAGCCAGTTAATTTAATGGAAATAATTCATACCTTGAAAAATCCTTTCAAAATTGATTACAAGGAAAACAACAGTGTTCTACACTATTTAGTCAAAATAAGTAATAAAACTGTAGCTGGCCTCAGACTTGTCTGAAATACTTAAATCTGAAAGGAGGAAAGAAACTATGGGAATTTAGTCAGAGTTGATTAATCAGCCTTCAACAAAGCATTCCTTCCATTCAAAGTTAAAGGAAATTTCTGTTAAATAGAATAGAATTAAGTGGAGCAACTTAATATAGAAAGAATGTATTGGTTTTAGTTTGAGCTTAGGTTTACATTAGGAAATATTTACTTATAACTAAATCTGGATAGAAGTGTCATTTATATAAAATTACCATATTTGCAAAAATAAAGGTCATTTTTGCATAGTAACTGCATTTAAGCTTTAGAATCAGACATGTGTCATTTAGATATGGATCCTGTGTGGATTTGCTGAATGACTTCTATGTTCTGAATTGAGAGTCAAAAATAAGCATTTCAGCTAGGGGTGGTTTTGATGAGGGCTGCATTCTTAGTTAGCATATTTATGCATTTATCTTAATAAATGATCAATCATTTTCTATTACTAGTAATGTGTTCACTTGAAGAGACTCAAGTTTTATCTTAGTTGTTTATAGTCAGGATAGTGTTCCCGATTAATTTCTCCTCACTGGTAGCCTTTTCTCAACATCCGTCACATATCTGGTCCTCAGAAGACTCCCGTGGCACCTCACCCATCATTTGCCTAATCCTTTCCTCTATTATATACCAAACACAAATTCTTTCAAGAAAATTGATGAAACAGCAGAAATTTAGAAATAAGAAGGAAATTTCAAAATAATATCATCCAGAAAACAGTAAAATAAACCATTAAATTTGTAGGATATTTATATCATTTTTTCTTATAAGTTACTAAATTAACTGAAACTTCTATTTCCAATGCAAAATGCATTATTTCCAACTATTTCTTCAAGATAATGCCTTTACCTACCTTATCTTCCTTATACTTACCCTATACAGTTCCCTAAATATGCAACTTATTTCTTAGCCCCAGTTCTTTCCTTATGTGGTTACCATTTCATAATCTGGCTTTTATTTTCCACAAAACACCACTGAAATATATCCTTCATTTTTCCAGTTAACACCACTTAAATAGTGATCATTTTGCCTTCTTATTAGATTTTGGTGTAATAGCTTCCCCTTAACTTGTTCTATTTCCCCAATTCTCATTCAAACATTTGAAGAATAAAGGCTATCAACCCTCCTAGTCAATGCCTTGGACAGAGCCTTGGAACACAGTAGACATGCTAGTCTACTTGCGTTAAACTTAGAATCAAACAATAGAAACCAAAACAAATCAAACTAAATCTGCTAAAAGTAAATAAACCCACATGCCTGCTTAATTCTGTCAACTGAAGTCCTCTCATTACATTGTATGTCTTAGGCTTATGTGACATGTTTGTATATTTCCCTGGGAGCTGACATCACATACATCATTTCCATGGGATTAGAGACAGAATACTTTGTTTTATTTTTAAATGGGGTGGTGTCAGACAATGTCCATTTAAGGATAGAAACTTTGGGATTAATTTCTAATTTACTATCAGTCTTATCTCATCTCCCTGTCACCTTCACTGACTACTCACTTTTAAAGAAGTTACAGAATTCCCTTCAACCATGAAAAGTTTCCATAGATTATTTTAAAAACTTACCTTGAAGACCATGCCTTTATGATATCAGAAGTTACAATAGAAGATTTTGTTAGGAATTATGTGGATGCATTATTTTTAAAATAATAATTAACTTGGGAGGTAGAGAGAGAGAAAGAACTCCCACCCAATGGTTTATGTGCCAAAATGGCAGAGGAGCCAAAGCTGGGAGCTGGGACTTCAATGTAAGTCTCCTTAGTGTGTAGCAGGAATCCAATTACTTGAGACATCATCTATGTCCTCCCAGGGTCTACACAACAGGAAACTGGAGTAAGGAGCAGAAGCTGCATGTGGAAACCATGTGCTCTGATATGGCATGTGAGCGTCTGACCTAGAGCCTTAACTTCTAGGCCAAACACTGAGTCCTCCACGTGTTATTTTATGTTTCTGTACCTTGCTGTGCCTGGACTGTCATCACTGCATATGTTTTATCAGGATGCATTTCTTCATTAGGTTTTTCTTTATGTGCCCTACAACTCATACCTCAACCTACACAGAGAGGTGATCCCTTTTACTGAGCACCAAAGAGTTGTTTATGGGCTTTTGTTAAATAATTTGTCATACAGTCCTGCGGTTATCACTGCTGTTCATTTATTGGTCTGCCTCCTGAGATGGCGAGTTCTTTGTGAAGTTGATCTTGCCTTGTTCAGCTCTTCGTTTTTTGCATCGTGTGCTGTGTCTATAGCAATGTAGGCACTCCCATTCTTCTATCTCCTTTTTTTTTTTTTTTTTTTTTTTTTTGCTGTCTCCTGGAGCAAACATTTCTTCCCTGAACTTTTCCCAGGAAAAAGGTGAAATTTAATGACAGAACATAGAAGGCAAAGTCAGCAAACATGCTGCTGTGGAAGGAAGGACATAACAAGTTGAGTAAACCAATAGAAGGACTTATGATGTTGCCTGCCCAGTCCTCTGCAAAAGTTTTGCCATCCTGAGTGGAATCAGATGCTTACTGTGCTTTAAAGAAAACCCATGCAATAAGGACGCGTTCTGTTCCTGTGAAGAGAAGAGAGAAAGAGAGAAAGAGAGAGAAAGAGAGAGAGAGGAAGGAAGGGAGTTAGGGAGGGAGGGAGGAAAAAAGGAAGAAAGAAGAAAGAGAGAGAAAGAAAGAGAGGAAGAAAGACAGAAAATCAGTATCTTATCAAAACTCTCATGAACTCAAGCTAATCAATTTTGTTCCACTGAATGATTTAAGGCGAGCCTTTTACCATTGCTGGATCTGAGTTTTCCCATTTCTAAAAGGGAGTTGAAAAAAACATTTTTAACCCCCTTTGGCACTAATTTCCTATGATATAGAGTAGGTAAAATTGCCTTCACAATATATATGATTACTCCTTTCAAAGCTAGAGATATATGATATAATAACTTGCCTTTGTGTTAGAGTTCCATCCTCTCCCCTTTTTAAATTGTTTTGAGTTTTTACATATAATCAGGGTTACATGTTTGTCATCATAAAACCATTATAACATAGGAAGAATAGTTTTTTATTCTCACATGTTTTCATTTACTCACTGATTACATACTGACCACCTACCTTGCACCAGGCACTATGTTAGACCCACAGAATACAAAGGTGATGAAAAACCAAGTGAGTAGAAATGTTAAAAATTCAGAAATCAAATCATCGGCCAGGACTAGAACCTAGAAATATAAAATATGCTTTTTTTCTTTATGTTAATGAATAAATTCAACCACATATTCAATAACATTGTAAATCTCCTTTCAATCCTTTGTTATTCTTTGGAAGTCAAGATAATTTTTTCAAAGTTAGGTATTTTTAAAGATGGTACTTAGCCAGGAATGTATGTACTCTTCGAAAAATTTGGCCTGGATACAAATTCCACTTGGGAACTGGTTCTACTCCCTAGTTGCCAAAAGATCCTCGGAACAGGAATGTGACCCTGGCGAAAGAGACATTGAGTATGTGTGAACAAAATCACTGGGGGGTTGGTGTGAAACAGCTGTGTGATTTGGGAGCCAAGCTTCCAAGTAAAAATTAGAATTAATGGAATAGTCAGCCCATTTGAAAAGAAATTAAAAGCAATTTTCTTTTATCCATGCCAGATAATTAGTATATTCCACCTGATGTGAGAGCAAGGCACCAATGCTGTCAACGATAGCATGAACTCTGCCTTTACTGTTCTCTGGGAATAAAGAAGAGAAGGTATAGTTTTACCCCATTCTTTCATTCTCTTCTGAAATTATCCCCCATTGCCTTTTGATCTCATCACACTATCATATGTCTTCTTTCCCACTCATGTTTAATTTGAAATGAGCATTGAAGAGCCAGTTTTACTGCCACTTGTGACGATGGTATCTTATATCAGAGTGCCATTCTAGTCCTGGCTGCTCTGTCTTTGAGTCAGCTTCCTACTAATGTGCCTGAGAAGATAGTGCATGATGGCTGACGATAGTGCATGAGTGCTCGGATCCTTGTCACCCATGTAGAAGGCCCACATGGAGTTTCTGCCTCCTGGTTATGGCCTGGCACAGCTCTGGCTATTGCAGTCATTTTGGGGAGTGACCTTGCAAATAGAAGTTATCTCCCTGTCTCCCTCTCACCCTGTCCCTCTCTTCATATCTCACACTCTTTTAAATAAATAGATAAATAAATAAATATATATAAATATTTAAATTGAGTATCAAAAACCTTTTATTTCTAGCCTTTCTATTAGGCATGTGGAATAGATAAGCTGGTGAATTAGAGGAAGACTCTATGTTCATCATGGCATTATCCATAGGACTAACAAGGCATACACATGGTACAAGCTGAGGACCGCCTAGGTGGCATCTCAGTGATCTCTTGAAGAGATAGGATCATCATACCTGCATCCCTTGGTAGGCCAGGGATGCTGGCCAGAGACAGTTTTTTTCTTTTTCTTTCTTTCTTTTTTTTTACAGGCAGAGTTAGACAGAGAGAGAGAGAGAGAGAGAGAGAGAAACATCTTCCTTCCATTGGTTCACCCCCCAAATGACCGGCCATCCTCCACTGCCTTCCCAGGCCACAGCAGAGAGCTGTACTGGAAGAGGAGCAACGGGGACAGAATCCGATGCCCCAACCGGGACTAGAACCTGGTGTGCTGGTGCCGCAGGCAGAGGATTAGCCAAGTGAGATGCGGTGCTGGCCATAAACAGTTTTTTTTTTTTCATAACTTACATTTTTCATCATTGGTTTTGAAGATCCTTTGTATGTATATGTAATCTTACACTATAGGGTTTGTCTGCATGTGATTCCATATTGGTTTGTGCTTGTGCATGTGCGTGTGTGATGGAAAGGTGAGAAAAGAAAATGAAGAGGGCAGGGCATGAAGGGAAATTTGGAGAAATAAAGGCTAAGTATGCAATAATGCAATCCTATGACTAACTTTTAAACCACAGAAATGGGTCCAGCATTGTGGTGTAGCAAGAAAAGCCACCACCTGCAACATTGCATCCCATGTGGGTTCCGGTTCATGTCCAGGCTGCTCCACTTCTGATCCAGTTCCTTGCTCATGGCCTGGGAAAAGCAACAGAAGATGGCTCAAGCACTTGTGTTGCCGCCACACACGTGGGAGACCCTGATGAAGCTCCTGGCTCCCGGCTTTTGCCTGGCTCAGACCTGGCTGTTGCAAACACTTAGGGAGTGAAGCAGAGGATGGAAGATCTCTGTCTCTGTCTCTGTCTGTCTGTCTCTCTGTAACTCAGACTTCCAAATAAACAATACAAAAAATCTTTAAATCAAAACACAGAAAAAAGCCGTGTAAGTCACTGTAAAAGATGTTTGTAGTGTCTTTATTTTTCAGACCATTTGATCTTTATGCTGTTTCTTTTTTCTTGTCTTTCAAGTACTCAGTAATCTGAAAAATAGACGATAGACTCACTTCTCTCTGTCCCTCCTGACAAATGAAGACAGCTCTCAACAAGATGGTAATGGCAGCTCCTTCTAATCATACTAAAAATACCGCCAGGGTATCAGCCTCTCCCTGAACTGCCTAGTTATCCTAATGCAATTATGGGAGTCTCTAATCTTTCTGTCAGTGCAGTGGGCAGGAAACAAGGAAAAAAAATACTGCCACCCAGAAGGACTAGATATCTAAAGTGGAGGTGACTGATTAACCACTGTTTCTGCTTTTATATCAATCGATTTGCTGTTGTCATCTGCAGCAATAGCTCCTTAAGGTTCCCGAGCTGGTCAACAATTCTATATTCACCGAATTCACTTTAATGTCCACAGACGTTCTAACCCTCCTAAGCCAGCTTTCTTCCCCTTATTCCCTGCTCTAATCATCTGCACAGTAGCCAGGGGCAGGTGCAGGAGCAGCATGTTTGCTGGGCACTAACTGTGAAGCCTGCCCAGGCAGTGAGGAACGGTTGGGGTGTCATGTAACCCACACAGAGGCACTTTGCCTGGCTTAAAGTCGTGCTCTCACAGGAGGCATTGAACTGTTCATGGGAATCTGACTGTCTTTCCGTGTGGATACTTTTTATTTTTTCTATTAAGCGAGCTAAAAATTGAAAGCAAAATCACTTGAGGTATAAAAATGATACAATTTTAAAGCTGTAAGGGACTGAAAAATTGCTATTGCATTGCTTTCAATTTTACAGATGAGGAAAAGGAAAATGTCAGTAGTAGGGTGAGGGCTGTATTCTGACCATAACCTGGAAGATATACACCCAGAAAGCAATTTCTCAATCTTTAGTTATTTATTTTTATTTTACCAGAGAGAGAGAGAGAGAGAAAGAGAGGAGAGTGAGGTCTTTCATCCATTAGTTCACTCCCAAATGCCTGCAACATCCATGGCTGGGCCTGGCCACAACCTGGGACTCAATTCAGGTGTCCCAGCTGGGTTGCAAGTACCGAAGTAACTGGACCATCATCTGCTGCCACCCAGGATGTGCATTAGCAGGAGGCTGCTTTGGAAGCAGAGGAGCCAGGCCTTGAACTAGCCATTCACTAGTCCCAAGAGGTGACTTAATCATTACACCAAACACTGCCTCCAAAAATGTTTATTTCTAAGTGAGGGATTGAAATCATTTACATTTTGCCTTTTATCTTCAGTTCTTACATTTTTTATACTAGGCATGTATTATTCCCTAAGTAAATAATAACAACGTTATTACTTAAATTGCATTAAGGCTTGGTGCAAGTCAGATGTGAGGGTGAGTCCTAAGTCTGCCATGAAATGCTGGGTGACTTTGCCGGGTTATTTAACCTCTCTGATGCCCGGCATTACCTCTGTTTTATAAAGGAAAGGACTTTCATGATTTAGCCTTCCCTTTCCATCTTCAGGGACACACAGATGCAAGCACACACATGCAGCTTGAACATCCTCAGTGCTTATCCTCTCCTGAAGGCAGTGACAATGTCTGTACAGATTCCATGGGACGCTATGCCGTTTTCGTTTTATGTTTAGACTCTGGACCTCTCTTACAACCAGGAAGCTGTTCTTGTTAATGCAGGGGCCATGCAAGCCCACGCAGCGCCTGTGAATGATGTGTGGTCTTGAGTATTTGGAAGAAGCAAGATGAACATTCTCACTTAAGTCAGGCTTGGTAACTGTGGCCCTTGAAGACCAACAAATTCCTTTTGCTGTTGAGAGCTGTATCTCCCTGGGCGCTGATGAGGGAGACGTGTTCCATGCACAATCCTCTGGAAGGGCCCGCGTGTCATAAGTGATACTAGAGATACTGATGTAAATAGGGAAGGTTTATTGAACGCTTACTCAAGTCCTAGGCTAATCCTACATTGGAGATAAATGAGTCAGACTGAAATAAGAGCCCACTCTGCTGAATGCTTAGTATTTATTTGTTGGTGTCGGAAGAGAGGAATTTCATGTAACTAAGTTTCCATTAATTTATTTGATTTTTACAATGCTGAAGAAATTTATGGCACTGTCCTTATGTTCATACATGAGACTCGGAAGCATTAAAAAGCTTACAAGGGAGTGGGGTCGTGCCTAGCAGTTCAGAGGCTACTTGACATACCTCCACCCTTATTGGAGAGGCAGGGTTCCAGTCCTGGTTCTGCTCCCCAACCCAGCTTCCTGCTAATGAGCAGCCTAGGAAGCAGCATAGGCTGGCTCAACTTCTTGAGTCCCTGCTCCCATATGAGGGCTCTGGATTGAGTTCTCGGCTCCTGGTCTTGACCTAGCCTGACCCTGGTTGTTAGGAACACAGGGAGTGAATCAGCACATGAGGGGATTTCTCTCTCTCTCTCTCTCTCTCTCTCTCTCTCTCACACACACACACACACTCATAATGAAGTAAATAAATAATAACAAGAAAGACTTGTTAGTTGGCCAATCTGCAGCTGCAATGCCTGTGTTCTCAGTTACCTCCACTGACTCCAAGAGATCTGGGGAGAAAACACCAAGTTGGTGGCAGCTTCCTGCCATTCCAGGTTACTGGTTCTGGGGTTGCACTGTATTTCTGTTCTGGAAAATGGGGAGATAAATGCCACACCACACACTTAGAAAGCAAGGGTTCTTTCAGGGTATCCTTATTAACTAACTGATTTATTTCACAGTCTTATGAGTACTTGAGGTATATGCTAAAATTGTCATTTCATAGATGTGGAATTTGAGGCCCTAAGACCTTATGTGGTCTGACAGATATCACAGGATTGGTGAATGGCAGAGCTTGAATTCATTGTCCTACTTACTTGGTTCCCAAACCTACCCTCTACTTTGTGTCTGCTGTCTCTCATTTTTTAGTACTTTTGGTCAATGGAGATGCCCCATTTAAAAAAAAATATTTATTTGAAAGCAGAGTTACAGAGACAGAGGCAGAGAAAGATAGAGAGGTCTTCCATCTGCTGGTCCATTCCCCAGATGGCTGCAATGAACAGAGCTGCACCAATCCAAAGCCAGGAGCCAGGAGTGTTCTCTGGGTCTCCCATGTGCAGGGTCCAAAGGACTTGGGCCATCTTCTACTGACTCCCCAGGCCTTAGCAGAAAGCTGGATCGGAAATGCAGCAGCCAGGACTCCACTGGGTGCCCATATGGGATGCTGGCACTGTAGGTGGCAATTTTACCCCAATATCTTTAATGGAAAAGAAACCAAACCTGACCGCTGAGTTGGTGTTTCTATACCACATCTGCATTTAGTTAAGGAAAAAGTTCCTGTGTGTTCACAGAGACAAACTATAGAGGTATACTTGGAAGGAAATGCATTTTAGAATTAAGAATTAAGCATACCATGTAATGGTCTGTTCAGAGGATAGTGAGCAAGCGTTTCTTTTCTTTTATATCTTCTCCTCCAACCCAGTGGTGAATAATTTTTGGATAACTTTTAAATAATTCATAACTATATTTGAGAGATATCCATGGAAACTCATTTTCTCAATATAAAGCTATTAGCATGTGCTCATAATACACAATGTAGAAATACAAAAGGTAAAGGAATAAATAAAAATTACACCAAACTTCAGCACCAGACTCAGCTTCTCCTACCTATGACCAGGCATAGATGAGCTAAAGGGCATGGATTTATGCACGATCAAATCCTGGGGCAGAGGAGCAGAAATGTTCTAAGAACTTCAGTTTTAAAGTCTTGTGCATCTAGGCTTTGTGTTAATTCAATTATTGCCAAATAATGTATTTTTTCCTTATGCATCCTTTCCATTATAATATATTGATTCTGAAAATGAGGAAATATTCTAAAGATAATTCACAGACATCAGAGGCAAATTGCCACATAATTTTGCACCGCCATGTATTTGTGTGCATCTCAGTCCGAATAGATATTACCACAGCTTCTAAATTGGAGAGATCGTGATCCAGAAAAGTGATGGGCATACTTTTCCTTAAAGGGCGAGGGAGTAAACCAGAGGATACTATGTAGGCAATTATATAACCTTTTAAAAAATATGAGGCAAAAGGCCAGCGCTGCTGCTCAATAGGCTAATCCTCCGCCTGCGACGCCGTTACCCCGGGTTCTAGTCCCGGTCAGGACGCCGCATTCTGTCCCTGTTGCTCCTCTTCCCATCCAGCTCTCTGCTGTCCCCTGGAGTGCAGTAGAAGATGGCCCAAGTCCTTGGGCCCTGCACCTGCCTGGGAGACCAGGAGACGCACCTGGCTCCTGGCTGCAGATCAGCTCAGTGCACTGGCCGCAGCGGCCATTGGTGGGTGTACCAATGGAAAAGGAAGACCTTTCTCTCTGTCTCTCTCTCTCTCACTGTCTAACTCTGCCTGCCAAAAAAGAAAAATAAAATAAAATATATGAGGCAGAGATTGAGACTTGCAGTTAAGATAGCAGTTAAGATATCTGTGTCCTGTAGTGCTCCTTGGGCTTGATATTGAAGCCGGCTCCTGAATCCATCTCTTACTTAGGTGGACCCTGCGGGGCAGCAGTCATGATTCCAGTAGCTGTGTTCCTGTCACTCAACTTGGGAAATAGATTGAGATTCCAGCAATGGCTTAGGCCTGGTCCAGTCCTGGTTTTAGCAGGCATTTAGAGAATATAGCCAGCAGATGGGAGCACCCTCTCTCTTTCTTCACTTTCCTCATTTCAAATAGTTAAGTAAAAATTGAAAAACACAAATGTAAAAACATGCCTAGTTCCTAGACTGCCCAAAGGCAGGTAGGTGCTGGATTTGGCTCACAGAGTGCATTTTGCCAATCCTTGATCTCAAAGATGACGATTTATTTGGGGGATCTTTACAGAAAGGTTCTGGCAGAAGTGAATTATGTGAAGTTAATTCTTTCTGCCAGCTCACTTGATCAAATGGGATTGTTCAGGCTTCCCTTAGAGAGGTCTCTCCTAGTTACTGGGACTGGGAAGAGCAGGGGTGCAGCACAGCTGCAGCCCCGTGTCTGGTGGCTGGTGGAGTCCTCTCTTGAGCTGTCATTCATGCAGGGTGCTCAGGCGCCACATTTCATTCCATGTGCAACCTTGCCACATGCAGGTTCCTCCTAACTTTCAAGCTTTGTTATTAGAAGTCTCATGAATATATGATTTAAAAGTCCTGGGATTTTTAACAGCCTGTTGATAATCTATCACCGGGGGAAAAAGAAAAAAAAATGCATGAGCGTTTATGCTGTTAGAACTCCAAGGGCAGATAAAAGATTTGTCTTTTATTTTTCCCTTTCCACAAATAGAACTGCTGCATTTAGGATACAGCAATTTTGTTCTTGAATACCTTTTGGGGAAGTGTATGTGATTTGAAAGTCCTATGAATAAAAAAACCCTGAAGCTTCAGTTAATTATTCTATTTTCCCCTGTGAGATGCAGAATTAATAGATTAAGATTGATTTTGAAAAATGCAGAGAGCCAGTCACTCAGGGTCCAATAATCAATTGGAAAGTGCTGTCTCCTGACTCAACTTGTCTTGCTTTCATCCCCTCAACAGCAACACAGTAAAATACAATTTCAGTTGCTGGAGACTATGTCTGAAAATAATATAAATCTCATATTTTGCCCTAATTGCATTCATATTCATACTTGTTCTCATCTTCAAAAATTTGCTGATCCTCAATTGACTCTGATATTTCACTTTCAAAATGATTATCAGGCTTCTAAGTCCCATGATCCACTTCACTGCCCCACTTTGTTTTGATCTGTCCTTCAAACAAGCTGCTGACATTGCCTCTTCCCCAACTCACTCAGTGTGGTCTCCTCTATCCCGGTGGATCAGAACACCCTGATTGGTGTCCCCAGTTGAATAAGGAATTTGATGGTGGTAAAGTCACAAGCAAGCAGAATCTTGTCTCTCTTTTTCTGAAACAATTTTTTTAGGTATTATTTTTTACTTCTTATTAATTTGAAAGACAGAGTGATGGATATGAAGAGGCAGAGAGAGAGAGAGAGAGAGAGAGAATCTTCCCTCTGCTGGTCCAATCCCCAAATTACTACAACAGCCGTTATGGGGCCACGTCAAAGCCAGGAGCCTGGAACTCAATTCATGTCTCCTACATAGGTGGCACAGGCTTATGTACTTGAGTAATCACTTGCTACCTCGTGGTTTGTACACTAACAGGAAGCTGAAGCAGAATCAAAGCTATGAGTCAAACTCTGATTTGAGATGCCTGAATCCTGGATGGTGGTTTAACTGCTACAATGCCTGCCCATCTTATTCTTTTAATGAGCTTCTTTCCTCTGTGTTTGAGACTATACCTATGGGTCATATATCAATAATTATTGAACCAAAGATGCAGGATGTGAAGTGTGGACAATATTGCTTATTAAGATAATAAGGAATGAAAGTTTCTTCCTCTTATTTGATGGCATTACATCAACTTGCTGGGAAGGCAATCTCTTGTAAATCTATGTTGTTAAGTGTGAAGAAGAACTGGTACAAATATCTCAATTTATCCTCTTATAAAACAAACAGAATAGAAAATATCTGCCTACTTAATATATCCTAAGTTTTCCTGCTTAGCATGAAGTGTGGTATATAACAGCATCCCCCACACATACCCTACTTACACACACACACATACACACACACACACACACCAATGGGAATATCAGTCTGCTATGCTGTCTTAAACACTTAACTATTTTCTCATTCATTCTCTGATTCTCATATTCTGTTCAAACAAGTAAGATTTATTAAGAGCCTGCTGTATCTTAAGGATCACACAAGGAAGAAACCTGTAGGATCTGCCTAACGTGAGCTGTAAAAGTATAACATTCCTAGTGTGGAATGTAGATATCTTTCTATAGCCTCCTTTTTCTACTGGATGTCTTTATTTTTCTGTATTCCTTTATAATACTTCTCTCCAATTCTCCCCTGGCAATATTTCCTGTCCTATGGATGGCAACAGTGTCTGTATATCACATATGTCTGGCTGTTTGATAACTGGTTTTTAAAGTGTAGTGCTTTCATATGCTGTGGCTATACTGTGGGAAATATACAAATATTTTTGGATGATTGGAGATAATTGAAAGACAATGTTAATAGTAGATGAAAGTTATAGTATTCCGAAACATGAAAATTCTGCTGAAAACTACTATTGTTTAGTTAGGGAATATCAAATAACTCAAATTTTAATCCATTCACCCATACACTTACTTTTAGTTCTGTATAGCAATAATGGGATAATATAGCATGCTCTCAGACTTTTAACACAATATAATGCAAATGGATTAAAATGTGTAAAGTAATAGTAAATGATATGTGAAAAAAATGCTCAGTATCACTAGCCAACAGGGAAATGGAAGTCAAAATCACAGTGTGATCTCACCTCACACTTGTCAGAATGGCTAATATCCGAAATATAGAAAGTAATAAATTCTTGTGAGCATATGGAGAAAGGGGAATTCATATATACTGTTTGTGGAAATGTAAATTAGTACAGCAATTATGGGAAACAGTATGGAGATTTCTCTAGAAGCTAGAAATAGATTTGCCATATGATCTAGCAATCCCACTACTGGGTATATAATAAAAACACATTAACATTCTACCAAAAAAACCTGTGCCACCGTGTTTATAGTAGCATGGTTCACACAAGACCAAATATGGAATCTACCAAGGTGTTCACTATCAGGTGAATGGGTAAAGAAAATGTGATAAATGTATACAATAGAATACCACTCAGCTATAAAAAAAAAAATGGGATTCTACCATTGGATAAAATTGGGTGCAACTGAAGGGCATCATATTGAGTGAAATAAACCAAACATAGGAAGACAAATACTGCATGTTCTCCCCTATATGCAGGAGCTAAAGTTTAAAAAGAAAAAAATAAATAAATAACAAAAAAGAAAGAAATACCTCTGTGTATCGTATTGCTGCAAATATAGTTTCTCCAAACTTTGTTTTGTATATTTGTCAAAGAATGAGATACTACTATGGTTTCAATGATCAGTGATTATTTTAAATTTTACCATATATGAGTAAAATGGACATCTTTTCATTTCATGATAGTTTATGGTTCTTGCCTATATTCCTAGTGAACTATGATCTTTTTTCTTGTTGAACTCTTTATTTAGCACGGCATTAAGCCTTTGACTATGTTGTAAATTTAAAATATATTATCTCAAAAATTTCAAAAGTAAAGAAAGAAAGAAGGAAAGAGACAGAGAGGAAGAGAAGTATTATTAAATTCTTGGAATTGTATCTATAAACTACATTGAATCTATTCTCTTTGTAGTAATATCACATTGACATGAGAATTAATGAGAATTATTCTGTAGTAATTATCATGCATTTTTCTGTGACCTAGAAATCTAATGCATAAATAAATTTCATTAAAAAATGGGGTTGGCATTGTGGCATAACAGGACGCTGGTTCACATCTCAGTTGCTCCACTTCTGATCCCACTCCCTGCTAAATGTGCTTGGGAAAGCAGCAGAAAATGGCACAAGTCACCGGACCTCTACACCCATGTGGGAGACCCTGATGAAGCTCCTGGCACCTGGCTTCAGTCTGACCCAGCCCTGGCTGATGCATTGTTTGGGGAGTGAACCAGTGCATGAAAGATGGATCTATTTATCTATCTATCTATCTATCTATCTATCTATTTAGTTCTCTCTCTCTGTCTCTGTAACTAACTTTTTTAATCCTCAAAAATAAAATAAATAATATTAAAATACAATATTTTGAGTACCAAATGAAGTCATGTATCAGAATCAAAGACATCCTAGAAGTACATTTTTTAGATCTTATTTATTTATTTATTGAGAGGTAGAGTTACAGACAGTGAGAGGGAGAGACAGAGAGAAAGGTCTTCCTTCCGTTGGTTCACCCCCCAAATGGCCGAAACGGCCAGAGCTGCACCCATCTGAAGCCAGGAGCCAGGAGCTTCTTCTGGGTCTCCCACGTGAGTGCAGGGGCCCAAGGACTTGGGCCACCTTCTACTACTTTCTCAGGCCATAGCAGAGAGCTGGACTGGAAGAAGAGCATCCGGGACTAGAACTGGCGCCCGTATGGGATGCCGGCACCACAGGCGGAGGATTAACCTACTGCACCACGGCGCAAGCACCAGAAGTACATTTTGAGAATCATCCTGGGGTTAAATCTTGGGTTAACAAAAGACATGTGTTCATTATATAGAAAGTAGTAGTAAAAGGTATGGGCTAGAAGCAAAGCTGACAAAAGAGTGTTACAAACCCCAAATATCAGAGATTCTTAAACCTCTCTGTCTTGTTCTTTGTTGTGTGTCTACATGGTTGTTTTGTTTTGCTTTGTTTTTTCTATGACTAAATCACTCTCTGGTCTCAGACCAGAAAACAACACTGGGCAGTGTTCTTCAGGGAGACACAAAATAATGCAGTTTGGGCCTGGCTTTCCTCTCCTATTTTTTCAAAAAAAGAAACTCTTAAATTATCCATCTGGGGCAAAAAAAAAATCTGACAACCATCATCAAAATGATTTCCTTAAGAGCTATTTAACGAGATTCATTAATTTAAAGAGATTAAAACAGTCTGTATTAAAGGACATTTTGACAGAAAAAAAATAGGTTATAATAAAAGCTGAAAATCAGCAGTCTCTCTTATCAAAGACAATGCAGAACTCCTGGCAAAGCTTCACTCAAAGTGAAGTTCAAGATCTGATTCAATTAATAGAAGTCTTAAAATGAAGCAGAAAATAAAGTTTCAAGAGGTCAGAGTACGAACTGCACTACTGACAGGAGCACGGAATGCCCAGTGTTTTCCTGGGGAGATTTCTACACCGCCGTGGCGAGGAGAAAACTTCAGGTGTGAACTGACGCACCTTAACAATGGAAGCAGCAGCCTCATCTGGAAACAAAGATAACAATTATTTTTAAGATTTATTTATTTACTTGAAAGGCATAGTGACAGTGAGAGGAAGAGACACCGAGAAAGAGAGAGAGAGAAAGAGAGAGAAAGAGAGAGATTTTCCACCCGATAATCAAGTCCCTAAATGGCTGCGATGGCAAACCACAGGCCAGACCAAAACCAGGAGCCTGGAACTCCACACGAGGGTGGCAGAGGCCCCAGTGTTGGGCCATCATCCACTGCTTTCCCAGGCACATATCAGGGAGCTGGAATGGAAGCAGAGCGTCCAGGACTCCAACAAGCACTCCCCCACATCTCCCTCATGGGATGCTAGCATGGTAGATGGTGGGTTAACCTACTGTGCCGCAACACACCTCCAAAACTAGCTTTTAAAAAGGTAGGAGCCAGTTTTCCTATTTCTGGCTGTGTCTGAGGCAAGGATTATTTCTTGAATTAGTGATATCATCATTTTCTCTTCAATACACGTATTCTGAGAATGTCTTGTTGAAGTGTAACTGCCTCTTTATCACAATAATAGTTATTCTTTCTCTTAAATATGGCACATAACATGGATGTGTGCTACATGTATCAGAATGACTCACAGTGTAAGGAGAGTGATTTTGGTTTAGGTATAAGCAAGAAGAGATACATGAAGCATAAAGAAATGTGCTTATATCCTTATCCAAAATACTATATATATATATATATGTACCATCATTTGTTTAATCATTCACCCATTCAAGTACATTTCATTTGTTCCCATTTATTTTTTAAAAGAGATTTATTTATTTACTTGAAAGCCATAGTTACACAGAGAAAAGGAGAGGCAGAGAGAGAGAGAGAGAGAGAGAGGTTTCCATGCAATGGATCTCTCCCCAATTAGCCGCAACAGCTGGAACTGTGCTGATCCGAAACCAGGAGCCAGGAGCTTCTTCTGTGTCTCCCATGTGGTGCAGGGACCCAAGGACTTGGGCCATCTTCTACTGCTTTCCCAGGCCATAGCAGAGAGCTGGATTGAAAGTGGAGCAGCTGGGATTAGAACCGGTACCAATATGGGATGCTGGTGCTTCAGACCAGGGCATTAACCCACTGCACCACAGCGCTGGCCCTCACTTATTGGTTATTGAAAATAAAATTTCCATGAACACCGGTGAACAGATTGTTTTGTGATTATAATATTTCATTTGTCTAGGAAAACATACAAGAGTACCAATGCCAGATTATATTATATCTCCAGGTTTTGATGTATGAAGAACTTCCAAAAATATATGGGCAAAGCTCATTTTCTTTTCATTTCATTCTTTTTAAAAAGTTTTATTTATTTACTTATTTGCAAGGCGGAGTTATAGAAGCAGAAGCTGATAAAGAGAGTGTTTTTTTTTTTTTTTCTTTTTTTTAACAGGCAGAGTGGACAGTGAGAGAGAGACAGAGAGAAAGGTCTTCCTTTGCTGTTGGTTCACCCTCCAATGGCCGCCGCGGTTGGCACGCTGCGGCTGGTGCGCCGCACTGATCCGAAGGCAAGAGCCAGGTGCTTCTCCTGGTCTCCCATGCGGGTGCAGGACCCAAGCACTTGGGCCATCCTCCACTGCACTCCCTGGCCACAGCAGAGAGCTGGCCTGGAAGAGGAGCAACCAGGACAGAATCTGGCACCCCGACCGGGACTAGAACCCGGTGTGCCGACGCCGCTAAGCGGAAGATTAGCTTATTGAGCTGCCGCGCCAGCGAGAGCTCTTCCATCTGCTGGTTCACTCCCCAGCCCAGAGCTAGGCTGATCTGAAGCCAGGAGCCAGGAGTGGGTGCAGGAGCCCAAGCACTTGGGTCACCTTCTACTGCCTTCCCAAGCAGAGAGCTGGATAGGAAGTAGAACAACAGGAAATCAAAGAGATGCTAGTACTGACTGCAAGTGGCAGCTTTACCCATTAGGCCACAGAGAGGCCCCTTCATTCCATTCTTTCATGAGCTTTTTGGAAGTACTCTATGAAAGAAACTGCCAAATTGTTCATCGGAGTAGCTCCAGCACTTCAGTCTTTTCATGAGCATGCAGGTAATCAATTCCCTCACTTGCATTTGATTTTCTCTTTATTTTGAGTTTAGCCATTTTGATAAGTACAGAGTGGCATCTTACTATGGTTCAAATATGCATTTGTCTGGTGGGTAATGGTGTTGAACACCATTTTTGTTTTTGTATCCTCCTTGGTGAAATATTTATCCATGTTTTTTTTCTTCATGATCAAATTGGGTTGGCTTGCATGTGTGCATGTGTTTGTGTGTGTGTGTGTGTGTGTGTGTTTTATCATCAAGTTTTAAAATAACAAATTTTGGGGCCCGGTGTTGTGGCGCCCCAACAGGGACTAGAACCCAGGGTGCCGGCGCCACAGGAGGAGGATTAGCCCTGTGAGCCATGGCGCCAGCCAATAATTTCTCTTTGGAGATGATTGACAATGCTGTTGCTTTTAGAGACCTGGAAGATCTTGAAGATAAACCAATAGAATGAAGATGTAAGACAGAACTTGACTGCTATTTTTCTTTACTAAATTATACATGGTTTTATTTTCAAGTACATATTGAGAAGGAAGAATTAGGCAAAATTCACTAAGTAATCTGCCTGAGAATTCTTGGAGAATTATTAAAAATTAAGATCCACTGGTTCTGCCAAAGACTATACCTAAATATGTGTTGCTGTGCCCTGAACTTTTTATAAATATATTTTTCAGGAATTTTTTCTGACCATGTTTGATAAACATGATCACACAGGAATATTCCAGAAAGCATAGCTTTTTTTAAATTAAAGCATCTAGATTAGTTGCTAATATAAACTCCTTAAATAACTAGATAGATATACAAATATGCATATCATATGGAACCAAGCTTTTTTGTTGGTATTGTAAATAATTGGCATTAGAATATAGTATGTTTTGTGAACTACTTTTTATATGATGTATATTTGGTATTGATGCCAATTCTGCAAATGCAAACAGTGAATAACATAAACTTTAAAACATGTTAGTCATTATTTTGCACCAAAATGAACTTATTTTGATTCCACTTTTCCACAAACTTTTTGAAGTACCCTCCTATTCACATATACACAGACAGACACACGCATACATATGGCTATACAATTGTTCCTGCAACATTTGTTGAAAACACTATCCTTTCTCTACTGATCTTTTTTAACACATTTATCAAAATCAGTTCACTTATGGATTCCATATTCTGATCCAATAATCAATTTGTCTGCCTTTACATCTATTTTTAAAAATTCCAGAAGAAAACAGCACTGAACCTCTGTGACATTTGTTTAGAAAAGGAAAAAAAAATAAATTGGACTATGTCAAAATTTAAAACTTCTGCTCTTCAAAAGAACCAGTGAGAATGAAAATATGAACTAGAGTGGTAGAACACAATTGTAAAGCATACATATCTGGTACAACAATTGTATTCAGAATATTTAAAAAAATTTCAAAACCGAATAATGAAAAAATTAATAACAAAACAATCAATCAATACTTATTAAGATTTGAACATGTATTTCCCCAGAGATTATATACATGGTTAATCAATTCATAAGAAGATGTTCAGCTTAATTAGCTTTCATAGAAATGCAAATTGAAACCATAATGAAATGCCTAATAGTGTGACTAAAGTTAAAAAGATAGACTATTTCGAATGTTATGAGGGCTATGGAGGGACAGATATCTCACATATTGATAGTAGGAGTGTAGGAGTGCAAAATGACACAACCATTTTGGAAAACAGTTTGACTATTTTCTTAAAAACTTAAAACAAATCTACCCTGTGATCCAGTTCCCTCTCTCCTATGTGTTTGCTCAAGAAAAGGAAAGCATATGCTCACACAAAAACAAATTTAAATAAGCACTGTTGTATTATTTGTCATAGCCAAATGCTGGAAAGAGGTCAAAATGCTCATCAGCAGGTTATTGGATAAAAACAGGGATGATAATCCATGTAATGTAATATTATTTAACAATTAAAATTAATGAACTACCAATACATACAACATGAGCAAATACAAGAATTATGTTGGTAAAGAAGCAGGTTAAAATGATACTCACTGTGTGCTCCCATCTGTAAAAAATCCAGAAAATGAAAACAAATCCACAGTGATAGCACAGATCAGGGGTGCCTGGTGGTGGGACCGGAAGGGACACAAGGATGATGGACACATTCACTATTTCTAGAGTAGCTGTGTTCTTATGGCTGTGTGCCTGAGTCAAAACTTACACAATAAACGGTCCATCAGGAGTATATTATACTTCAAAGGCTATCTTAAGCCTTTAAACTAAATTTTTAACATTTTATTTCAAAATAGTTTTAAATTTATAAAATAAAAATTGTAACATTGTAAAACAATGGCTTCCCATATATGCCTTTCACCCCATTTCCCCTATTAACATCTCATATTAGTATCTCTGTCAAAACTTAATCAAATTTAACAGCCTTACCATTTGAGGGATGGCGTG
This sequence comes from Oryctolagus cuniculus, assembly GCF_964237555.1. NCBI lineage: Eukaryota > Metazoa > Chordata > Mammalia > Lagomorpha > Leporidae > Oryctolagus > Oryctolagus cuniculus. The sequence continues at coordinate 43,910,605 of NC_091449.1, forward strand.
TTGGAGCACCTAATATCTTCCGAAGGGTTCCTGAACATGATCTAGTGTATGGGTATTTGTCCATCAAACCCGTCTCAGTTCTTCAGGTCCCAAACCCATTCCTTGCCTTTCTAAAGCGCTCTTGGCTTCCCTTACCCAGACATCACTCTCTTGCTTCATAAGGCACCACTTATATAATGCAAAATCAGATACCGTGACAGCTATTATTTAAGGAAAGGGCTAGCTCTGTCTTCTTCAACACATGGTTCCATTTTCTTGTGAGATGTCTCGTACATGCTAGGTGGTCTGAAACTTTAGCATACTGAATCAATTATATCACAATATATTCACATAGACTTACATACACACACTCATACATGTATATATGACATGAGGTGCTCATAAGAGACTTTTTATGTCTTTTGTAATCTCCCATTGATTCCATTCTATGTCTCTGTTGGTGGTAGTAGTCAATCAGTGTATATTTAGAGTATTAGAGTATTCAAATGACTTTGAAATTAATAAAAAGAATCATTTATTTAAATCCATAATTTCAGTAACATCATTTTACTATCAGATAAAAAATATTACCATTTAATAGTCGTGTGGCCATAGACAAATTATGAAGCTCTCTTCACTTCCACTTCCCTAAATCCAAAATTAATATATTGATGACTACCTTAATAGGTATTGGCAATGTCCAAATGACCATATGTATGAAATTCATACCAGAGTTCTTGACACATGAGAAGACCTCACTATCTGGTGGCCACAAAATAATGGTCTCCAAAGAACATTTCAGTCTCTCCCATACACTTCTACTTAGTCTGATCTGTCCATGCATTAGATGGTTCTTCAGAATCTATGCATCTCTCCAGAATGAATGATTCTCTTTATTAATAGAGTAAATACTCCATTTGATTGCTAAGTAGTCTAAATCAACCTCTTCATTTAGAGTGAACCTCTGGGGGTCAACATTGTGGCACAGCATGTTAAAGCATCTCATGTGATTCCAACATCCCAAATCGGAGTACTGGTTCAAGTCTAGGCTACTGCTCCACTTCTGATCCAGCTACCTGCTAATGTGCCTGAGATAACGGCAAATGATGCCCAAATACCTTGGCCCCTCCCAGCTACGTGGGAGACCTGGATGAAGTTCCTGGCTCCTGGTTTCAGTCTGACCTCACCATAGCTTTTGAAAGCATTTGGGGTCTGAATCAGTGATGTAAGATATTTCTCTCTCTCTCTCTCTCTCTCTCTCTCTTTTTCTCTCTCCTTCTATCTGTTATTTTGCCTTTCCAAAAGTAAATAAATCTTAAAAGAACAAAAAAAGTTAATTTCTAAATATCCCTCTTAAATACTAAGAGGGTGAATGGATATAAGCATATTTCATATTTTAGCCATTTTATATTCTTCATGACACTATTCTTCAAGTCAGTATTATATGTTCAGGTAAATATACTAACCCTCAGCAAGGTTAAAGAATTCAACATAAATCACGTGGTCTATAAGTTATGAAGGTACAGACTGAATTCAGAAGTCTAGAATTCATGTTTCTAGAATTAATGAACTGGTGTTGTTGCATATTGGGTAAAGCCACCACCTGCAGTGCCGGCAACCCATATGGGTGCCAGCTCATGTCCCAGCTGCTCCACTTCTGATTCAGCTCCCTACTAAAGGCCTGGGGAAAGCAGCAGAAGATTGTGCCCTTTTGGGGGGCCCCTGCCACCTATGTAGAAGGGAGAGCTGGATGAAGCTCCTGGCTCCTGGCTTCATCCTGGGCCACCCTGGGCATTGTGGCCATCTGGGGAATGAACCAGCAAATGGAAGATATCTCTCTCTCCCTCTCCCTCTCCCTTTTTGTCTCTCCATCTCTCTCTTTAACTCTGACTTTCATATAAACAAATAAATCTTAAAAAAGAAAATGGAATTCATGTTTCATTCCATACATAGTGCCTCTCTTCTCAGTGAGTCTATGAAGTCAACTTCTAGAAAAACCACCTTTGGCAAGATTGGCTGCTCTTCTTATTGCATACAATCTTCTGTAAGTTATAGTTAATAGAGAAAGCCCAGGCTGCTGCCACTTCGCCTGAATCAGGTTTATTAGAAGCTTTAAACTGAAGCTGGGTGAATTCCCCACCACTTTGTATCATTAAAATATGAGAAGAATTTAGACACAAGATAAACATGAATTGTGGACAAAATTAGCCATTTAATATTTTTAAAGCAGAAATTTTAAAGGATATATTTAATTTATTTGAAAGGCAGAGTTACAGAAAGAGAGAGAGATACAGAGACAGAGAGACAGAGAGATCTTCTATCAGCTGATTTACTTCCCAAAGCCAGGAGTACTGAGCTTCTAGGTCTCCCAAGAAGGTGCAGGGGCCCAAGCACCTGGGCTCTCCTCTGCTGCTTTCCCATTAATGTTAGCAGGGGATGGATCGGGAGTGGAGCAGCCGGGATATGAGCTGGCACTCATGTGGGATGCTGGTGCTGCATGTGGCAGCTTAACCAACTATGCCACAATGCTGGGCAAGCAGATACTTCTTTAAGAGAAAAAAACCTCTGAGCCATGAAGGCAACTTGGCTTGCTCTGGTTAGCTACTTGCATTTAATAATTTCTTAGCTTCTCTTCCTCTTACATCTTTCTCTTCTTTTTATCCTCTGCCTCCTCCTCTTCCTTCTCCTTCTTTGTTATCTTTGACAAATATTCTCAAAATTTGCTTTTTAATCAAAAGCGGTGTTACAAACAATATTTTAAAAGTGATTGACAGAGTTGGCATTGTTACTTTAAAATTTTATAGAAAGTCTGCCTTATTTTAAAGTTGATTATTTCAAAACATTATTATTAATAACTATTGGTGTAATACTAATCACAAAGGCAAAACAGAAAGACATTCAAAAGTCTTCAGTGAAAGTATGAGACAAACAAATCTACAAAGTGGTACATTTGATGTATTGGCATTATATAGTGAAGATTAGCAAATTAAAGAATAGCATTATGAAATGTTCATAATCACACTAGTAACAATTCAAAGCACACAGGCTGAGGTCAAGAAAAGAGAAAAATAGTATTAACAAATATATAACATTTTATATGAATAAGAAGGTATTACATGAATGCTCTTTAAAGAGTTTGAGGAAATGGAAGTAATAAATTTATTTTGGTGCAAGCATTTTTGAAATCCACAGATATGAAGGGTCTTCAAAAAGTTCATGAAAATGTGTGTTATGAAAAATGCATGCATGAATTTCAAATTTCTTGGCACTAAAATAAACAACATTTTAATTATATTTTCCATGAACTTTTTGCAGTATCATTGTATTCAAAACAGTGAAAAGTACAATGTGTACAGGGGAATTTTTATGCATAGGTTTAGGCATTTACCCAGCATTGAAAGTCCTTGCTATGTAGCAGACTCTATCAATTGGGGAGAACACACTTTGGGGAAAATAGCATAAGACACTCCCCCTAAAACTGAGATGGCCACACTGGAAGGGAGACAATGTATGTTGGAACATTTGGAGTGCTCCATTCAAGTCAGACTTTGGAAAATCAAGAAAGTCTTCACAGGGAATACTAGCATTTAGCTGAGATTAGAGTAAGAGTTTATGGAGTGATGTAGATAGGGCATGATGGAGGTAGACAGGGCTGTGATGAAGGAATATGATCTAAAAGCATCCCAAGGAGAGAACTCAGTTGTCCATGATAGATCTTGGACTAGAAGTAGTGCCAGTCTCTGCTGGAGTCCCAAGAATAAACTCAGTATTCCTTCAGCTGAATCCTAACTTGGCCGAAACTTCACTCTTATGACTTCTTAGTGACACAGGGCACCTAAAATACCATAGGCCTAAATTCTAAAAGTAAAGGGGATTAGTAAGGAAGCACCCTGCAGTCAACGTTCAGAGTTTCCAATTATTTGTATAGGGAGTAGGATATATGGCTAATGTATAGTAAGTTCATAAAGTTCATAAATGATGGATTTTATCAAGAGAACACATTTTTAAAAATCTATTTGGTAAGCACCATGGGATAAGATTCTGAAGAATTTTTAAAAGCAACCCTCTAAAACGCTTCACCCCCAACCACCCTAAATAATCAGATGTTTTTTTTAAAAATATTTGTTTATTTTATTCGAAGGTCAGAATTACAGAGGGAGAGAGAGAGACTAAGAGAGAAAGAGAAATGGCTGTATTAGCTGGGACTTGGACAGGTCAAAATTGAATCAGGGGCTTCATCTGCATTATTTTTAATCCATTAACCCTGAATGTTTAGATAGCTGATTTTAATTTTTTTGTACAATATAGTTATACTCCTTGGGGCAAAAATCATTCTTTATTCATCTCTGTTTTTCCATAAACCTTAAGGCTGAATATGTTATAAATGATCAATAAATAGTGCAGGAAAGTTATGTTTTGCATCAAGTCTGATGATTCATCAAAAACCCTGAGGCGATGAGCAAAGATGGTGACCTGAGAGAAAAGTCTTCCTTTTGCTGTTGGTTCACCCTCCAATGGCCGCCACGGCCTGCGCGCTGCAGCCAGCGCACCGCGCTGATCCGAAGGCAGGAGCCAGGTGCTCCTCCTGGTCTCCCATGGGGTGCAGGGCTCAAGTACTTGGGCCATCCTCCACTGTACTCCCTGGCCACAGCAGAGAGCTGGCCTGGAAGAGGGGCAACCGGGACAGAATCCGGTGCCCCGAACGGGACTAGAACCCTGTGTGCTGGCGCTGCTAGGGGGAGGATTAGCCTATTGAGCAGGGGCGCAGGCTTCCATTGGTTGTTATATAGATCAGTCAAGTGGACTCAGCTGAATTTCTGAGAATGCAAACCCAAGAGTGAGTAGAGCTCAGGAAACTGGACATTAAAGGAAGTCAAAAAAAAAAAAAAAAAAAAAAGGAAGTAACATTTGCTTCTGGTTTGTCAGGACCAGATTTTGTAGATATTTAGAGCATCCATAATCATGGGAGCTAAAAAGCCACCTGAAACAATAGATTTAAAAGATTAGCAAAGTACAGCCAGGTATCAGTTTTAGTAAACAAATGCATAGGAGGGAAGATATTTCCAAAAAAAAAAGCAAAAGTGAACACCTGGTAATTGAAGGCAAAAGAGGGTATCTTTTCAAGAGAGAGGCTGTTTCCTCAGGGCCCAGTGTTGGGATTGTATCTCAAGAGACACATGGATATGGTCGAGTACAGTCATAAAGCTGGAAGCCTAGAGTCTTAGAGGTTGTGGTTATGGCTGATCTCTTGGTCAGAGATGGCAAAAATTGCACTGAGCTGAAATAGTATTGTGGAAGTCTAAAAGCAAGCTGGCTTGAAGATGAGTGAGCTCAAAATACACTCTTCTGGTTTCCTCCAACTCTTCTTCCTCTCTGGAGACATTGATTCTGGTTCTTTAAATACTTTTCCACTTCTTTCACTAGTTATCTCTCTTTTTTTTGACAGGCAGAGTGGACAGTGAGAGAGAGAGACAGAGAGAAAGGTCTTCCTTTGCCGTTGGTTCACCTTCCAATGGCCGCTGCACCACGCTGAAACGAAGCCAGGAGCCAGGTGCTTATCCTGGTCTCCCATGGGGTGCAGGGCCCAAGCACTTGGGCCATCCTCCACTGCACTCCTGGCCCACAGCAGAGAGCTTGGCTGGAAGAGGGGCAACTGGGACAGAATCCGGCGCCCCGACTGGGACTAGAACCCAGTGTGCCGGCACCACAAGGTGGAGGATTAGCCCATTGAGCCACGGAGTCGGCCTAGTTATCTCTTCTTCATCCAAATTCTTTTCCTCCCTGGAAAGATTGGAAGAAAAGGAGAGATAATTCACCATACAAGCTTTAACTGGAAACAAATAACTTTATAAATTTGGAGGCTGAGAAGTCTCTCTTGCTTCCTCTTATAGCTTCAAATTTATTATATAAATTTTAGGGAGGAGGTGTATCTAACTTAGTGTTACTCTCTTATGCAATTTATTCCCCACACAAAGCTGTCATCAGGAAGAATTGAAGATAGTTTATGAAAGATAGTCACCCTTAAATTTTTAAAATTTAAATTAATCAGGAAGTGGCTAACCAGAAAAATAAGTGGGGGGCAATTGGCTGCTTCAAAATTAGAGACATAGACAATTGAATAGGGAGCAGATTAGGGAGGCACCATGATTTAGCTTAAAGAACTAGATTTCAACCACCTGCTAGCTGTGTTAATGAGAACGTTGCTCAACCTTACTGTATTATACTTAGTGACACTTTGCTTGTGAGAGTTGAATGAAATCATCTGTAGAAAGCATTTATATTGTTGCCTGACACATGGTTGGTGAACATAGATGTGCTTGATAAAAAAGAATATAATATCATTTTGACAAATTAATGTCTTGTTGGTTTTAAAGTGCTGGTCTTTTCAGGCATGGGAGTGACTCCATCATGTGACTAATTAGTCAGCAGTGCAGTCAAAAAGTTGCAAGGTGCTAGAAGAAAGCACCGGGGAGAAAATTATGAGAGGCAGCGTAATTTCATTTAGTAGAGAAGTATCTCTGACCTGGTGAAGTACAACTCTCTTCTCCGTGGTTGTAAAGTGAAGACTGTAATAGCCCTACCCTACTATGAATCTGTAGAGGGGAATAAACAAGATCATGAGTGATTGTATCTACTCATTGCTGTTCAATGCTTCCATTCAATCTCTCACATGATCACCTGCCATCTGATGTAGACATCGCTGTTATTCCCATTTTCAAGATATGAAGGCTGAGGCTCAATTGGTTTTGTAAGTTTCCCAGTCTCATCTATTTAATAATCAGCAGGATCCAAACCCAAGTCCATCTTAGTTGAAATAAACCCTGTGATCATAGTAATGACTTTGGCGTGCAGCCAAATTATAGGGCAGATGGGGCTTTGGGGGAGAGTCAGCTGGTCTAATCCCTTCTTGTTACTGATTTGGAAACAAGATCACACTGACACAAAACCGTGCAGCAAATTAAAGAGCCGCCTCATCACAGCAGGTCCTGTGCTACATCTACGTTTGCTTGTACCTTAAAAAAATGAATAATAACTTCATTGAGAATGTGGATTCATGTTTTCCAGGGGCGCCGTCACCAAAGAATTTCAGAGTTTTTTGTACTTAAAAGAACTGCTCATTATGGATTTCTGAGAAAAATCACCTACAGGGTAGGTGTTCCACATCATTCATTCCACAAGTGCTTATTAGAACTGTATATTTTTAACCACTTGATATAAGTATCTTAAAATAGATGCTCTAAAAGGATAAGTGCTTCTGTTTGTAGCAGTCGAAACCTAGAGGGCTACCACTAGGCACGACTATGAGTAGACAGGAGTTTTTTCTAGAAAAAAGAGGAAGAACTTTTTTTTTTCATGGATGGGTTGCCTAATTCTGTTTGATATTCCTAATAGATTAACCACACAGGGGCCCAGAGGTTCTCCCTTGCTGTACCAGATTTGATTCATGGTTATTCAATAAGCTTTAATGATTAATAAAGTGAAATTTGCAGCCTTTTGAAAACACTTAAATCTCAGATTCTTCATGTAGAGATGTGTCAACTTGAGCAGGATCTTTAGACATTCATGCCTCATATTCCAATCTAGAAAATGTGCTAGTTAGTTGTACCCACATCATAAGGCTATGTGAGAAACACATGAGTTAATATATATAAAGTGCTCACAATAACTCTTGGCACATAGTAAGTGCTCAATAGATGTTCTCAATTACTTGTAACTCCTGATAGACAAGCATTAAACTATAAATATAAAATTACATACAATATATATGTTTTTGTATTTAGATACCATGCGTGTTGAAAAATAAGCTGATCTTTAGTGGTTAATAATTGAACAGGAAAAGTAAACAAATATTTGTATCACAATATATCCCCTGAATGTTACTGGTGGTGGAGGGGAAAGAGAAGACTTTGACAGATTTGGGAAAAGACTCCTAGAGTGTGTAACACTTAAGCTATCTGTGCCAGAAAATGGAAACAAATAGAACAGCATTCTCAGGATATCAATGGCAAAAAGCTATCAAAAATATCTGATATGCTTGGTGGATGTACAGTTGAAAGTGACTAGAGGAATAGGAAAAAGGCTTGGGAATAATGAGTATGAGTTACAGAATTAGCCTAGAACCTAAGTGAAGAGAGCTGGGCCTCACCAAAGATGTACACTATCTCTCGTGGTGTTTATTGTTCAAACTCGCATGGACGCACTGCTTTGCCTCTCCATAGAGCTAGACAGACATTTTCTTAAACTCTTGCTTTGCCACTTACAATCTGTATAAAAATCCCACTCCATACTCCATCTGCCTTAATATTCACATCTATAAAATGCATAAGTTTGGGGCTGGCACTGTGGCATAGCAGGTAAAGCCACTGCCTTACAGAGCCAGTATCCCGTATGGGCACCAGTTCCAGACCCATTTGTTCCACTTCTGATCCAGCTTTCTGTGATGGCCTGGGAAAGCAGTGGAAGATGGCCAAAGTCCTTGGGCCCCTGCACCCACGTGGAAGACCCAGAAAAATCTCCTGGCTCCTGGCTTAGGATCAGCTCATTGTGACCATCTGGGGAGTGAACCAGTGGATGGAAGACTCTCTCTCTCTCTCTCTCTCTCTCCCTCTGCCTCTCTGTAGCTCTGCCTTTCAAATAAATAAATCAATCTTATAAAAACTGCATAAGATGGTAGAAAATCTATTTCAAAGGCTTTTTAAAAGAATTGATGACATAATACATTATAAATACATATTTATAATATTTTATATAAATTGTGAGGCTAGTATTCATATGTGCTGGTCATGTTGAGTGCTAGTGTTACCTGTGACAAAACCAACGAAAGTTAGGTGTCAAGTACTAAAGATCGAAGCCAAGAGCCAATGTCTAAGAACATGGTTTTTTTTTTTATCTATAAGCTGCCTTTTTTGTTATTTTAAAAAATTTGTTTTGCGGATTTTGTTTTTGTTTTTGTTTTCCAATGAAGGGACATTAACCTTTCCCTGAGCCTGGCAGGGAATCTGGTTGTTTTTCCTCCAGAGCAATTTCTAGCATTCCTGTGATCCATTCAGTGAATAGCATTTGGCCACTTCAGAAGCATTTTCCCACTTCCATGTAAATGGTATGATTAGATGTGAAAGGTAATCTTGAGTGCTGCCATGTTATGACATTAAAATAGTAATTCAATTGTTAGCAACCCCACACAAATAACTATTCAATCCACTTGTGTTTAATACCTCAGCGTCCTTGCATGCCTTTCCTTTTGTAACACAAAGCAGTATTGATTTCTCTTCATAACCAACTAAAAAGTACTTTGAGCACTTTTATCATTTCATTATCCAGCAGTAAATAAGGAAAATACCTGAAAAAATGAAAAACAAATCGATGGGTTGCTTTTATCCTTATTCCTGCAAAACTCAAATATAGGCAAGAGTGCCTTTTTTGATGGATTCAAATACCTTCATATTTGAAGACATCTTGGCAGTCATCGTGAAAGGCAGCTTGTTATAGTGAAAAGCTGTGAGCACAGTAATGGTAGCATCAGAATGCTCACCTGCTCAGGCTGTCATAACAGAATACCAGAGACTGGGTCACTTAAACAACAGTAGCTTGTGTTCTCACAGTTCTGAAGCCTGAAGTCTAAGAGGAAGGTGTCTACAGGGTTGGTCCAGATAGGGTAGGGCCTCTCTTCCTGGCTTGCAGATGCCCACCTACTTTCTGTGTCCTCACATGGTCTTTCTCTTGCCTGTGACTCCTGGTATGTCTTCCTCTTATTGTAATGATTCCAGTTGTATTCAGATAAATTGTCCCCTGTCTGACCTCATTTTAACCTTAATTAGCTACTGGAAGTCCCTACCTGAAAATGCAATCAGTTGGGTTCATGACTTCAACATGTGGAGTTGTAAGGCAAGTAAATATCACTCAGTTCAAAGCATCCACTTCTCCAGCCAGCTCTGACACTGGCAGGAAACGTTCAGAAAGTCTTTGACCTCTTTCTCCAGGAATCTGATTTATCATACATAAAGAAAAAATTTGATTTTAGCTGTGATTTGTAAATATTCTGAAACATCCATGAATGCATATTGTAAAGAAACACAGGGATACATTTAAATATATATGCATATACATATATATATTTATTTATCTTACTTCTCTGTTATATATAACAGAGAAACATTTCCGACTGAAGTGAGTTGGGAGGGGTTCTGAAACCACTCCTCTATGCCACAGTAGTTGCCTTTTATGTTGCCTGTTTTGTGATAGGGAAATGAAAACATGCTACGGATAGAAAAGAAAGGAATAGCTTTATGAGTTTTTCTGAAGAACATAGCAAGAGGAAGATTTGAAGGAATCTTTGGAGACACAGTTGGAGGATGAGGAATGATTCTATAGGGTGTTTCTATCACTGTAAAGCATCAGAACTTGTGATAATTTGATAATTTTTGACAATTTTTTTCAAAGAGGTTTGTATGATAAATTACTTTGGGAGATCCTAGGTCTGAAGGCAGATTTATTTACTGATCAGAAAAAACAAATTGAGGTATTCCTCTGGGCCAAAATTTGAGTGTTTTAACCAGAAGCTCCTTCATGGGACAGAAGATTTCTCCAGCCTGGGTTTCCTCAGGTGAGACACAAGCCTACTGTGTGTGTAGAATCTATCTGGATCACTCCACACTACCCCCATAGGACTTGTGGAACTGATTGACCCGAAGTGAACTGAAGCTTATGCAGCCTGCTGTGCTGTGAATAATGAGGTCTTCAGTCCAGGAGTCTTGTGTCTTCTGTTGGTATCCATGAAACTACAACAGGTTCACTGGTTCTTTTGCAATGGTTCTGCCATTCTTGCCTTCAAGGGTTCTGCGAGGACCTTCTTCATTTGTTCATCATGACATGTATGAAAAATTCACATTTATGGCTATCTCTTAGCCACTTGACCCGACAAAACAACTATTGAGAATATTCTTGTGGTCTTAAAAGCACAGTCCAGGATGTTTTCTCACTATTGAATGCTTTTTGAGAAGAAGTTATTAACAATGGACACTACTGCTTGTATTATAATAAGGTGAGGAAAAATGTCTCAGGGTGACTCAAACCCCCATTAATATACACTCAACATTCCAAGCCAATGCACATGACCAAACAATATCCAGATAATATAGGATAACTGATGAGATATATTCTCCTTACATACAAAATTATTTAGAAGATTTATTATTCTTGCAACTTCTTTTTTTTTAAATTCTCATTTTTTAAATTTATTTGGGAGGTAGAGTTAACAAGAGAGGGAGAAACATAGAGAGAAGTCTTCCATCTGCTGGTTTACTCCCTAAATGGCCATAACTGCCAGAGCTGGGACCATCTGAAGCCAGGAGCCAGGAGCTTCTTCTGAGTCTTCCATGTGGGCTCATGGATCCAGGCACCTGAGCCATCTTTCACTGCTTTCTCAGGCCATAGCAGAAAGCTAGATCGGAAGAGGAGCTGCCAGAACTAGAACCAGTGCCCATATGGGATGCTGGCATCACAGGCAGAGGCTTAGCGCACTACACTACATTGCTGGCCTTTCTCCCTGCAATTTCTAAAAGTCACTACTTCCTAAATGTGAGAAATGGAACTACTCCCCAACTGGTTACCTACATTTACATTGTTGTGGATATGAGAAAGAATAGACTTAAACAAAAACTTCTCCAGATGTAAATCTCAGCACTAGCTATGAACTCATTGTAGGCAAAGCACTGACTTATGTCATTGTCCAACATCTTCATCTAGATCAGAGGGTAGTGATCTATCTTGTTGCTTTACATGTTTTTAATAAGAGAACAGAGAGCAGGACAACTCCCATTTGAAAGACCCAAAGTTGAACGACAAAAATGACTACAGTAAATATCAGACAGCAAGCAGGCTAGGAGTGGCAGAGAGTATGGAAAATTTTATAATGTGAGCCTCATTAAAACAGGCAGACTCAAATCATCTCCAACTGACTATTTCTGTGTAGAAAGGTTGACTCAATGTTGACAGATATTCAGGCTTGTCAAGTAATTGAATACTAGAATTTCAGAGTGAAATTCAAATTTGGGTTTTAGAATTAGTTTAAGTTTTGAAAATATTGAGAGCACCAAAGAACATGTCTATCCAAGTTATTTTGCCTTTGTAACAAATTAACCCCAAATTTAGTAGTTTTCAACAAGAAGCCTTATTTTCCTGATGAAACAGTAAATCGGGTAAGGTTCAGTGGGTTTAGCTCCTTTCTGTTCTACTCAAATTCAGCTGTGATGATTAGGAAGCTGTGGGCTGGAAGTGTCTGAAGCTGTACCTACTCATGTCTGATGGCTGGTCTGGGAAGACTCAACCAGATGGAGACTCTCAAAGCATGGTTTTCTTTAGGCATCTTTGCCTCTTCCTTTCCACATGGATTCACAGGCAGGGTGACTCCAGGGAAGCCAGCCCTCTTAAATGTCAGCTTGACATTTCAGTTCAAGTCACATTCTCAAGAGACTAACAGAAATCATATTACTCTTTATGAGCTAGTCCCTGAAGTCTTTCAACATCACTTCTTTGATGTTCCAGTGGTTGACGCAGTTACAAACATTAATAAGTTAAAATGTGTGTCTCAATAGAGACATCTATGAGAAAAATATAAGGGGTGTGATAAGTATCGGTGAGGACATCTTTGGAAAAAATTTTTGCCATAACACTGATCCACATTTGGCTAATTAGCTACCAGTTGTCACCCACTGTACTCAAGAAATCTTGATGTATCCTGAGATTTGAGGAAACAGTGCTGAGCTTCCTCCAGAGGTATATGAAAATTTCCTTTCCCTCCTTCAATTTTCATTTTCAGAAAACTATGGATCAGTTTGAGCCTATTGAATAATATGACTCTTTCTGGAAGAGATTGTGGACATCTCTAGCAGGAATTCAAAAGTCTAGATAGATACAGTAATTGGTCTTGGAGACTGTGCTGAACAGATTGGGAATAAGTTTTAGACAGATAGAAGTAGTGCAATAACTAGGACAGTTACTAAAATATTCCTCAAATTGAAGTAGGTCAAACTGGAAAAGACAATTATATTCTTAGCTTCAAGTGGATGAGGTGTTCTAAGCCATGAATAAGATGTGATGCCAAAATACCAAAGGGCAAGTTGACAATGACAAAAGATACTCTGAAATACCTGATGTGCCTAGCATTGTGTGGAAGCAAAAAGAAAGTAAGAATTAAAGATAAGGCTACCCATGATAGTTTTATGTGAATGTTGAGAATCATTTTTGAAATCAACACCAAGTAACTGACTTCACATCTTATTGTAGCTCAGTTGTATACTGTGAGCATCCTTCTTTATAGGTATTCTTGTTCATAAAAGCAGGCAGAATTCAGGTGCCTTGTTTGAGGCTCCTAAAACAAATCAGAGTCAAATGTTATTGGGGAACATATGCCCATATTACAAAAGAACTGTAACACATTCTTGATGCAATAGATGCACCCTACAGAAATGATATTCCTATTCTGAATATCTGATGCTCTCTCACACATTACCTCTATATAGGTATACACATACATATTATTTCTTAATACATATTTATTTAGTTCTCAGAGGCAATGTTACTAATCACTACTCTTTCCCTTAACTTAAAAAAAAATCAAGACTTAGGAGAGAGATAGATCATATAAGACTTTCAGGAGGAAAATCTTTACAGAGTACTCATATAAATTGCCTTTTCTTATGGTAGCGTTATTACTTTTCAATGGGAATGTTTGATTTTAACATTTTTTATTCAAGGTCCACTTTGCTGTAGTTTGCTGAGCAGAGAATACTTAATTGTATCATTGTACCATGCTCTGGCTTAGTTGAAATCTCCTATAATGTGTTATTTTGGGTGAAGGAGAGAAAGAGAGAGAGAGAGAGAGAGAGAGAAATAGAGAGAGAGAGTGAAGAAGGAAGAGGAGAAGAGGAGGAGGAGCAGGAGGAAGAGGAAGAAATTCTTCATTTTGAAGTGGGTCCTTACTGAAAACAAAACAAAACAAAATGCTTATTTTTATACCCAGTCTTTGTCTATGAGATACAAAGCTAACTTATTTTTTTTTCCTTTTGTATTTTTCTTTATTCATGAATGTATTACAATAGCACAGGAGAGTGAGCAATAAGCCAAAAATCAGAAATGTTTATTTATGGGTGCAGGTAGCACATGGTGGCACGTGAGTTAAACTGCCACTTAGGATATCATATCCCATGTTGTCGTGCCTAGTGGAGTCTTGCCTCGGACTCTGCTTCTGATCAGCATCCTGCTAATGTGCCTGAGAGGAGTAGATGATAGCTCAAGTCGTTGAATCCCTGTCAGCAACTGGGGAGACTGAGACTGAATACCCAACTCCCAACTTTGACTTGGCTCAGCCCTGGCCACTATGGGAATTTGTCAAGTGAATCTGGGGATGTGAGAGCTCTGTCTGTCTGTCTCTGTCTGTCTATCTGTCTCTCTCTTCCTTTCAAATAAATATATATATTTTAAAAAGTGAATTACTTCTCTATGATAATATTAGGAATGTTATGATACCCCTGAATTAGAGTTACAACACACTTCCTATTTTTTCTCTATTAATTATTCCTTATAGAACATTCCTAAATTCCTAAATTAGGTCTTTGTTTTATTCAACAGCAACTGTCAACATATTAGTCCCTAATATCACAGAGATGACAAGGATATGCATGATAAGGAAACGTTTGTAAATTAATCTAAAGAGCTTATCTACGTTAGGGATGTCTCACTGGACATTTAGGAACAGAACATAGAGTAAACAACCAAAACAAACTATTAAAGATTCAACATTGAAATCCAAATCTTTATACAGTGAATCTGAGCAATGTACTAGACTTGGATCTAACCAAAAATGCTTATTAGGAGAACAAGGTCTTATCTATCCATTTGTTTATTTAGTTTTCATTTGCTTGATTTATTCCTGAGAAATTTTTTTTTTTATTTTCCAAGATAATCACAGAATTCAGACATAATTTTGCTAATTCTTCATTATGATTTTGGACAAAAGCCAAGTTAGACGATTTAACCATGTGATGCAGAAGTATCAGAAGAGATCTTATAGATAACCAATGAAAAACATTTTAAGGAAATAGATTTGCTTGGTTGGAAGAAGAAAACGCTTTGTGTTCAAGTAGTTATGGCCTTCAGGTGTTTTGAAAAGCTGTCAGTGGAACAAGCAATATATCTACTCTCTGCCTTGGCAGGAGGACAGTGATCAATACTTAGAAATTTCAGAAATGATTCTTGGAACTGGAGTCTATCACTTTCAAAGCTGGAAAATTAAAAGCAAACAACAAATTAAAAATTGGACAGCTTTATTGGTTTAAAAACTGTGTTTATGAGAGAACACAGAGAGGAAGCTTTGTCACCATATGTAGGAATCAAATACTCTGAGCTGAAGCTGAAATCCTGGGGGCCTTTCTCGAGGTGCTGGAGCCACAGGCAGAGATGTCTATTTCCAGAAACGCTGCCTGTGGCATTTCCTTACTTTGCCTTGCAATTTTGTCAGTACCTTTTCTTGCCCAAAACCAGCTAAAAGCCAAATGATGTGGGGGTTGGGAAAAATTAGCTGACACAACTGCACTTCACCATGGCACACAGCATAGCATCAGAAAGTTGAGGTATGTTTTTCATAGCAAACATGCCAAGAATGGTCACAATGACCCAGAGATTTATATTTTCATTTAGTTTGGGCTGCATTCCTGAAATTTAGAAGCAGATTTTGAACTGAGATATTAAAGACAACAACAAACTAGACTTGTGCAGGGCTTTCAGATAGCATTCAGGTTGGAGAAGCAGCAGTGCAAATGCCTGGTGGCAGGAAAAGCCTGAAGAACAAAGAGGCATCCCGTGAACTGGAGGAGGTTATAGGGAGCATTGAGGGGTTGGGTGTAAGCATACACTGGAGCCAAATTGTTGTGACCATGGTGCGATGTTCTAGGAGCAACAGGTGTTCATTGAAAAGCACTTACCAGGAAACAAAAAATTCTGATTTTTGTCTTGAAAATACCACCCCAGCTGTACAGAAAAAAGGACCAAAGGTACATGAAATAGAAACAATTATAGTTCATATGCAATTTTTCATTACTATCTAGTAACATATTTTATGGTAAGTTAATTTATTCAAAATTTTGAAGTTATAACCTAGATATTTTTCTAGTTAAAAATATTATGTGTGGGTGCAATCTGTTGAAATCTTTACTTAGTATATACTAAATTGATCTTCTGTATATAAAGATAATTGAAAATAAATCTTGATGTGAATGAGATGGGAGAGGGAGTGGGAGATGGGAGGGCTGCGGGTGGGAGGCAGGTTATGGGGGGAAAAAGCCGCTATAATTCAAAAGCTGTACATTGGGAATTTATATTTATTAAATAAAAGTTAAAAGTAAAGATAATTATATATGAAAAAATAAAAATAAAAATAACCCTCTTAAAAAAGAAAAGAAAAGAAAAAAATGTGTGTGAATGAGTATAGTATTCCTTTGATTTGGAAGTATTATATGAATTTTAAATATGTGCAATATAGTCATATTTTCTTTTTCCTATATCATTATTTAGATCCCCATGCAATTGTTATTATGATTTATTTGGAAATTGGATTGTAGTTTACAAATGCTATTGTATGAAGTAATCTAAGACTATGGTTCCCATAGAATATATTTAATCCCCACATTAGATAGAACATCCATGTATTTTAAGAATGATATTTGAAAACATGTACAGTTTTCTTTTACCTATTTTTGTTTTCAATTATTATTACAAGAAAGAGAACAAGAAAGGCTTATTTTGATGCTTATTTATTGACACCTTTCATTTTTCCCAGATATTTATTTAAAATACAGCATTATTATGAAGAAAATAGTCATCTGGCTATGCTAAAAAGTTGTGCAGAGTGGGACATATACAAACACAACGATCTATGTATAGGACTGTGGACTTAATTTTCCAATGAGGATTTTAAGGTGCCAATGGCAGAGAATGTCATGTTTTTTCTGAAGGTGGTTGTTTCACTATTGATCAGTATATATTCACCCAAAGGAACTAGAAACTGAGGTCTCCTTATCTTCCTTCTCAACGATAAACAAGCATTTACTGAGATTCTGTTATATCTTATTAGTCATTCTTATGCAGGTGCAGAAGTCCAGATCTTAGCTTGAACACAGTCACTGTGATAACAGCTTATCTTCCTTGCATAGGTGCTGTTATGGGGAAGCCATAGATAGTCAGGGATAAAACTTTTCTTTAGCTTTCAAAATCTACTAGTCCTGAAGCTATTCCCTAAGAGTCTTAGTTTCTCCGTTTAGAGACACAGGAGATATCTCAACTTACACCTCACTGTCTGTATTAAAATCTTTAAAAAAAAAAAAAAAAAGACACCTGGGACATTCCCTTATAAAGCATATACTATACATGATATCTCCCTTCCCCCACTGGGTTGGAATCCTTATTTTGCAAATCTGATTTTTATTGCCCATCATAAGGTGTTTTGATGGCTTGCCCTTGCCCTTGCCCTAAGATTTTTAAAAACTGTTTAATGTAGTGTTTCTTGTGGTGTCTCTCTCTCTCTCTCCTCTCTCTCTCTCTCTCTCTGTGTGTTAATACAGCTAGCCACAGCACTCTGCATTTATCCCTCAAAAGCCTCATTTGTACTTCATTCAGTAGAATTTCAAGCTCATATTATTTTCTAGATTCTTTACTAGAGACTCAGTGGTATAATAATTACACAAGACCCTGAGCGGTCTTGCAGCTCACATACCAGGACAGTAATTACCAAATTGCCCAAAGAAGTTAGCTTTGTATTGATATACAATAAAGTGTGAGGCCTATGTTGAGTGGGAAAGTGAATAACACATCGAATGGAGACTTGCTATTCAGGTTCTCTGTGCCATACAAGGAAATTCTGTCATGATGCTTCTTCAGCTTCTGTACCAATTAAAAACAGATATACAGAATCTGTTATGTTTGAATAGTGCCTAATAGCTCATGGGAGGAAAAAATGCAATAAGATGCCATGCTGTAAAATTAAAATATTTGTGGTATTTGATTTTCAATCCCTGGACTTCTACCTGTTTCTTTTTATTAACTTATATTTGCTTTTCATTTTCTGCAAAAAGCAGAGAGACAGAGAAACAGACAGCTCTTCCAACTGTTGGTTGACTCTTCAAACGCCTATAACAGCCAGGGCTAGCCCAGGTCAAAGTCATGAGCTCAGAGCTCCATTAGGATCTTCTGTATGGATGGCAGGGACACAAGTGCATGAGTCATCCCCTACTGCTTCCCAGTGTGTGCCTTAACAAGAGGATGCAGCAGGAGTGGAGGAGCTGAGTTTCAAACTCAAGCTCTCAAACATGGAATACAGGCATCCCAGGCATCATCTTAACTCTTACCCCCCTCCCCCATCTGTTGTTCTTTTCAAGAGTTATCTAGTCTCTATCTCAAGACTTTTGTCCATAATGCTTGTGCCACTGAAAACATTTATTGCTGGGGGCTAGTGCTGTGACCCAGGTGGGTAAGCTATTGCCTGAAACATTAGCATCCCATATCGGTGACAGTTCATGGCCTAGATGCTCCACTTTGGTTCCAGCTCCCTGCTGATGGCCTGGAAAAAGCAGCAGAAGATAGCCCAAGTGTTTGGGTCCCTGCACCTCATGTGGGAGACACTGATGAAGCTTTTGACTCCTGGCTTTGGCCTGGTCTAGCCCTGGCCATTGCAATCATCTGGGGAGTGAACTAGCAGGTGGAACAATGCTGTCTTCTTCTTCTCTCTCTCTCTCTCTCCCTCTGTCTCTGTAACTCTGACATTCAAATAAATAAAGAAATCTAAAAAAAATAATTTGGAGGCTTTGCTTTAGGAACTGCTATTCTAGAAAGAAGAAAAACACTTATTTTTCTAGAATTTATCATCAAATGAGTTCATAAATAAGCTAGGGGTAATTTTTTATTCCAAATTAGGTCATAGATGGGACCAGTTTATTGCGGTGTGACTCAACAAGTGAATTGAGTAAAAAGTTAGAAACACTGCTTTGTTGGGACTGCAATGCTCAGTGAAATACTCAATCTTCTTTCAAGACCAAACACTGGAACCAGAATGTTTGTTCAAAGATAACCAAAATCTATCGGTCTCTACAAAGTTTCCATGCATTTGTGACAGTTCGGAATCCAATAGCTAGGCAAAGCGTTTATAATATCTCAGACTGTTCGAAATAATAAAGGCTGTTTAAAAGTTTATGTATTTATTCATTTGAGATTCATGGAAAGAGATATAGAGAGGGAGAGAAGAAAGAAGAGAGAGAGAGAGAGAGAACACTTTCATTTACCGATTCACTTCCCAAATGCTTGCAACAGGCCAGGCAAAAGCCAGGAGCCAAGAAGCCAAGATGCCATCCAGGTCTTCTGTGTGGTTGAGAAGGATCAAGCACTTGAGTCATCATCTTCTGTCCCCCCCCCCCCCCCAAGGAGCCCAGACCTGGGCCAAACTCAAGTCAGCTGCCAGGAACCCAATCAAGGTCTCCCACATGGCTGGGAGAGATCCAACTACGGTGGCCATCACCTGTTGCCTTCCAGACTTGGCCTTAGTAAGAAGTTGGAATTAGGACTGGAGCCAGGACTTGACCCTAAGCTCTCCAATATGGGATGCTAATGTCCCAGCCTGCAGTCTTTTCTGATAGGCCAAGTGATTGTCCGTAAGAATAATTTTTGCATAAGGGTACTGTAATCTATAGTTTACAAACAACATCAGGAGTATGAGAGCCATAAGGGGACACCAGGAGATTGGCTTACCATCCTAGGGAATAAATTTCAGCCCAAGATATGAGAATATATTTTATATTGATTGGAAAGGAAATCTATTGTTGTGAAGTATAGCACTTTATTAAGTTAAGTGAGAAGCATATAAAACGTGCTTGGTTAAAGGATTGCCAGAGGAAAATATATAATCATGCAGTTCTTTGTTTGAAAATATGTTGTAATACATTAGAACAAGAAATCATACTAAATCAGTAGAATTAGGTGAACATGGCTCATTCAACAACTGTGCATGTCTCAGTCAGCAGGAAATGTAGATATATAATAACAGAGAAAGACTATATGGCTTTGATTTTCTTTGCATCACATGAGCAATAAGAGGAACTGGACAGGATTTTGGCAGGAGCTGTGGTTTCATGAATAAAAAGTTTAAGAATGAGATCTAAGAAGGAAAACTGGGCTGTGAGCTCAGAAATTTGTCAAGCACTTTTTTTTTTTACTTGCTGTTCTTTATATTGACATAGTCACCAAAAGTTTAGAAAAATCAAATGCCATGAATGAATTGTGTTTCATCTGCATAGGGATTAGGAAGAAATTTTGGATTGGTCAGCCGCGGTCCGGATTCTCTCTGTGGTTTTTAAGCATTGCTCACGTTAATTAACAACTGTGGAAATGGGCCTGTCTTGTGTCTATTGATAGACTCATCACTCTATCTGTGTAATTTATCTATTAGGAAAAGAGTTGCAGATTGGTGCCTCCTCAAACAGGGCACCAAAATGTTAGGAAAAGAGAATAGAGAGGAGGCAGTGTACAAATTTACAGCCAGACCAAATTTATTCACGGAAAATAAATACGTAGATGTGGGTGACCAACTGTCCACGTGCTCATTGATGGAACCCATGGCAGAAGGCTCCAACCTCCAGGGGCCAGGCCTTTTTTATATTTTAGGAGGGCTAGGGAGGCGGGTGGCAGCAAGCTGGCGTGAATTCCTGGAACTGGGTAGGGCCTTGGGAACCTGAAAAAGAGTGGAGGGTGGAATATGGAGGCAATAGGGTGTGAGACCCAACTGAGATTCAAGGGCAAGGAATACATTCCAATGTTCATCTATCTTTTGGGCAATGCGATAGAATGGCTGAGGCTTATGTCTTTGTTCCACCATTCTTGATATTGTATCATATGTAATAAGTATCTATCAAAACTGAGGCATTTATTAGTAGTCAAATAGTATTTAAAGGTTTGTAAAGAAAAGCAAAGTTTACTTACCTTACATGTTAGCCTTAATGGATAAGACATTTAACTATTTTTTATTTTTTTTTTTATTTTTATTTTTTGACAGGCAGAGTGGACAGTGAGAAAGAGAGACAGAAAGGTCTTCCTTTTTGCCGTTGGTTCACCCTCCAATGGCTGCCGCGGCCGGCGCGCTACTGCCGGCACATCGCCCTGATCTGAAGCCAGGAGCCAGGTGCTTCTCATGGTCTTCCATGCGGGTGCAGGGCCCAAGCACTTGGGCCATCCTCTACGGCACTCCCGGGCCATAGCAGAGAGCTGGCCTGGAAGAGGGGCAACTGGGACAGAATCCGGCGCCCCGACCGGGACTAGAATCCGGTGTGCTGACGCCGCAAGGCGGAGGATTAGCCTAGTGAGCCGTGGCGCCAGCCAAGACATTTAACTATTTGTTCATTGAATTCACATCTGCAAACATGACTTGATTTAGGTTCCTCAAGAAGCAAATCCTGAGACAAGGAGTGAAATGCAAGTAATGTATTTTAAAGGTTTAAGGACACAAAAAGACACAGAGAAGAAAAGGCAACTAATACAAGGTATATTGTTAAGTCAGTCATTGTAATGATAGAGTATAGGTAAAATTGCAAAATGTATATTAAGAAATATCTTGTTTGCTGATGGAAAATGTTGGGATATTTGTATGTCTTCCATTGAACTATGGTTGAGGTATGCTCCTGGTCCTTGTTGATGCCTTTGTTCTTCTGACCGGGCTCACCAGTGAGCAGAGTTGTCTTCTACAACAGACCAGGAGGCAGAGATGCAGATGTCAGTTTTTGGAGGACACAGAAACAGGAGAGTCCAAAGAGATGTAAACAAGACATTTGTGATGTTTAAATACTTCTATGAGAGAGAGCGAAAGCGAGCGAGCGAGCGAGAGAGCGAGCGAGAGAGAGAGAGACTGAGAGAAACTGAGACTCCCATCATCTGGTTCACTCTCCAAATGCCACCAATGACCTGGGCTGGTCTCAGCCTGGAGCCAGGACCTGGGAATGCAATCTGGATCTCCCTCATTCGTGTCACAGGTCCAATTACTTGAGCTGTCACTGTGGTCTCCAGGGGTACACATTAGCAGGAAGCTGGAATCAGGAGCCAGAGTCAGCATCAGCATCTTAATTTTTAGGCCACTCGCTCCTCAATATTTTTTATAATTGATTT
This sequence comes from Oryctolagus cuniculus, assembly GCF_964237555.1. Classification (NCBI taxonomy): domain Eukaryota; kingdom Metazoa; phylum Chordata; class Mammalia; order Lagomorpha; family Leporidae; genus Oryctolagus; species Oryctolagus cuniculus. Next base: position 43,932,778 of record NC_091449.1, read on the forward strand.
TTCTCTTAAAGTAATGATTGAACTCATATCATAGCCTCCAATTATTTGTTCTTCCAAAATAATACATTATAGGTTTTGTTTCTATGTTGTTTAGCCTTATGCCTTAATACACATCTAATAGTCTTCTGCATATAGCATGTTTTTACGTCTCCTTTTACAAGTTAGAGCTGTAAGGATCCTCCTATCCTGTCCCTTATTTCTCTTCCCTTCCTCTCCCATTCCAGTTCCTTTATTTTGTATTTTTACTTTGATAGTTTAATTTATCTTCCTAAGTAAGCCTTAAACAACTGATTCATAAGTTGAGTCTATTAGTTGAAAGCTAATAACTAATACAACCAAATATGTAAAATCCCAATATGAGTACTAGTCATATAGATTGTTTGTGAAAATCTAAAATCCTGCTTTAGTCTATCTACCTTAAAGCTTTCATCTTGGGAGTTTTCTTGTTACTTTTTGGAGCTATTATATTCTGGATACCACATTGTCTTTCTCTCTTAGTAACTTAGAAGAGTTACTTCGTTTCTTATAATTCTAAAATTAATGCATCTATTTCTACACAAACGTCATTTTAATTACTGGTTATATTCTTTAAATGAGAAATTCCTTATTGTTCTCATTGAATCTCATTTTCACTTTGTTCTCCCTTTTGTAGATGACTGCTAGTAAACTATTTTAAACCCTGAATTTTTCCTTCTTACAATTTTTACATTCAGAATATTTTGTTGGCTTTTTCTTTAAATTTTTTTATAACAAAGATTTATTTGTTTGAAAACCAGAGAGAGATCAATGAGATAGATAGATAGATAGATAGATATGAAAAGTACAGATATTCCAGCTGCTGACTCACTAGCCAAATGGCCCCCAATAGCCAGGACTGGGCCAGGCCAAAACCAGGATCCAGGAACTCCATCTAGGTCTTCTACGTGGGTGGCAGGAAGTCACTATTTGATCCTTTTTCTCTTGCTTCCCATGTATATTTGCAAGGAGCTAGAATGGAAAATGTAGTGGCCAGGATGCAAACCAGCACACTGACACGGCTGAGTGTACCAAGTGTTAAATTAACCTTCTGTGCCACAATCCCCACCCCTGTCTTCCAATTATAATTCATTAATTCTTATTTATAAGTGTTAGGATTTCTTTCCTTTTTTAAAAATTTGTTTTATTAATTTGAAAGACAGAATTACAGAGAGAGGCAGAGACACAGAGAGAGGTTTCCCATCCACTGGTTCACTCCCCAATTGGCCACAACGGCTGGAGCTGCGCCGATTCAAAGCCAGGAGCCAGGAGCTTCTTCCGGGTCTCCCACGTGGGTGCAGGGGCCCAAGGACTTGGCCATCTTCTACTGCTTTCCCAAGCAATAGCAAAGAGCTGGATTGGAAGAGGAGCAGCCAGGACAAGAATTGGCACCCGTATGGGATGCTGGCACTGCAGGCCAGGGCTTTAACCCGCTATGCCACAGTACCAGCCTCTCTTTCCTGTTTTGTTATTTGCATGTAGTTTTGTTCCTGACTTATGAATGTATTGCATTAGAAACTCTAACAGTCTCTGAAACAGGAAGAAAAAGTATTTTAAGATACAACCCAGAGATTCAATTGTTTATAAATCCTGACTTTGAAAATGTATTTTGGTCATTCTTTAAGTGTCTAGCAAGCCCTGGATGATTTTTCATGCTATGGGGGAGGACTCAGCACAACAGAAAGATATTCTTTTATGGAACAAATCAAGAAGCCTTCTTATGTGCTTTTTTCTTTTTTTTTTTTTTAAAGATTTATTTTATTTATTTGAAAGGCAAAGTTACACAGAGGCAGAGAGAGAGAGAGGGACAGAGACAGTCTTCCATCTACGGGTTCACTTCCCAAATGGCCACAACAGCCAGAACTGGACTAATCCAATCCGAAGTCAGGTGCCAGGAGCTTCTTCAGTATCTCCTATGTGGGTGCAGGGGCCCAAGGACCTGGGGCGTCTTCTACTGCTTTCCCAGGCCACAGCAGAGAGCTGGATTGAAAGTGGAGTAGCCAGGACTCAAACTGGCGCCCATAAGGGATGCTGGCACTGCAGGCAGTGGCTGTACCTGCTGTGTCACAGTGCTGGCCCCCTAATATGCTTTCAAATCCATTTATCTTGTTCTTTTTTTAATTTTTAGTGTGGGTAATGAAAAACAGTTTCTACCTTTATTTTATAGGCTTCAGATAATGTAATTGTTTGCTCTCAGTTTCCTTTTGATCTCAAAGGTTTATATATTTAAAAGAAAATCTTCAGTTTTCTAACTAAGCAGTATGTATCAGACTGTGCCCTCCTAAAATAGATAGGCACTAATGGATATGACTTCAACTTTTCTTTCTAAGATTTGTTCAATTGATGGTCATGAGTTTTTTTCTTTTTTGAAATTCAAATTCTTAATCAGATAGTTAAAATAATAATGTTTGCTTCCATCATAAAGATTTTCTTTAAGCATTTAATTTTAAAAGTACATGAGGGTAAAGATAATTAAAAATGAATCTTGATGTGAATGGATTGGGAGAGGGAGTGGGAGATGGGAGGGGTGCGAGTGGGAGGGAAGTTATGGGGGGGGAAAGCCATTGTAATGCATAAACTGTACTTTGGAAATTTATATTTACTAAATAAAAGTTTTTTTAAAAAAAAGTACATGAGGGGCCAATGCCGTGGCTCACTTGGTTAATCCTCCGCCTGTGGCGCCAGCATCCCATATGGGTGCGGGTTCTAGTCCCAGCTACTCCCCTTCCACTCCAGCTCTCTGCTGTGGCCCGGGGAACACAGAGGAGGATGGCCCAAGTGCTTGGGCACCTGCACCGGCATGGGAGACCAGGAGGAAGCACTTAGCTCTTGGCTTCAGATCGGCATAGCTTTGGCCTTAGCGGCCATTTGGGTGGTGAACCAACAGAAGGAAGACCTTTCTCTCTCTCTCTCATTGTCTAACTATGTCAAAAAAAAAAAAAGTACATGAAATTATTTATAAAATGTTTTAATTTTTTTTTTTTTTGAAAAGGAGGGAGAGAGAGAAAGAAGTCTCCCACCCGCTGCTTCACTCCCCAGATATCCACAAGAGTTAAGGCTGGGCCTGGTTGAAGCTGGGAACCGGGAGTTTAATATGGGTCTCCCATGTGGGTAACAAGGACCCAATCACATGAGGCATCACCTGCTTCTTCCCACGGTGTCCATTAGCAGAAAGCTGGAGTTAGGATCAGAGGTGAGAGTTGATCCCATACATTCTGCAATGAGGTGCAGATGTACCAATCAAGGATGTAACTGTTAGGTCAAGTGTTCATCCCCATAAAACTTGAAATACGATGCCCTTTATAATGAATATAAAAGTAAGTAAGACAGGGGCCGGCGCCATGGCGCAGTAGGTTAATCCTCCACCTGTGGCAACGGCATCCCATATGGGCGCCGGTTCTAGTCTGAGCTGCTCCTTTCTTTCCAGCTCTTTGCTGTGGCCTGGGAAATCAGTAGAAGATGGCCCAAGTCCTTGGGCTTCTGCACCCACATGGGAGACCAGGAAGAAGTGACTGGCTCCTGGCTTTGAATCGGCAATGCTCCAGCTGTTGCGGCCATTTGGGGAGTGAACCAACGGACTGAAGACCTTTCTCTCTCTCCCTCTCACTTTCTGTAACTCTACCTCTTAAATAAATAAATAAAATCTTTAAAAAAGTAAGATATAACCCTTATGAAAGAGCAAATAATAGCCCATCTTTGAAGACCATGAATAGTACCAAGATATAGACCATAAATGCTTTAGAAAGGGGTATTATTATAAGCAAATATCATTTGTCCAAATTTTATAGTTTTAAAGCCACTCGTTATTGAATATCTTATCTAGTATTTTTAGTTTTCCATTGGACAAATTTTCCATTTCACATGTAAGTAAGTAAGCGCGGGCTTAAAGAAGTAAAAGAATTTCCTCATAATCAAACACCAAATAAGTTATATGACTGGTACTTGAAAATAATTATTCTGATCATTCCCTGATCCTTGCCTTCAAAAAAGATTTATAAGAGCATATTTTGTTTTAAAGAAAAGTTCTGATTTAAAAATATGTTATAGAATAGACAGGAATGACAGGCTGCAGAGAGCAAATGCTTGTCCTAAAATGAGATGAAATTAGTAACAAGAAAAAAAAAAAGCAGTTGATTAATGAAGTTCTTTAAAATAATGTCAAATACAGATGGCACGTGAATTTCTTCAGTGATGACCATGACTATTCTAGTCAGGAAAGTAAAATTTGAAACTTGGGCTTTATACTAGGATGTGATGATTTGGAGCATAAGAAAAAGAGTGAGCATAATATTAGCAGAAAGCAGAAAGTCACTATCCCTCCAGTTCTTAAATATGAATCCTATTATTGAAGAGTACATAGAATCATGTGCATGGATATCAAAATGGGAATAATTTACCAAGGCAGGTGCATTCTCATGCAGATTCAACTTCTGCATTCTCCAAGAGCTGTATCTGAGAAATCATCGTGAGAAAAAGCTCCAGAAAATAAGAATTACAGTAATCCAAGCTTGCAAAATCAGAAGCATTTACCTGCATAGCAAAAGCTTTTGTGCTGATCTGTACCCACAGCCTGGTTAGGTTTATTCCAGCATAGAAAATATAAAGCAATAATAGTTTCAGCTAGAACAAATAATCATGGTAAAGATTAAAAATCAGGTGTTTACTTAAAGGTGGGATCATTAATGTTTTGCTGTTTGCACTGAAAATGAACCATTAACAAAAAAGCCCACAATGGTTTAGATTATTGGATTCTAAGTGCTAGTGGGGGATAAATTGTTGATTTCACAGTTTAATGGTAGTGACCCCTCGAAAAACTGACACATGAAAGAGTGGTTTGAGACAGGTGGACTTCTAGTTATTAGATTGTTAACTTATTCCTTTAAAAAAATAAACATTTGCTCATTTATTAGATAAAATTACGGAGAGGGAGAAGCACGGAGACAGATACTTCATCTACTGGCTTACTCTCCAGATGGTAGCAATGGCCAAGACTGGGCCAGGCTGAAGCTAGGAGCTAGGAGCTTCATTTGGGTCTCCCACATGGGTACAGAGATCCAAACACTTCAGTTATTCCTTTCTACTTTATCCAAGCCATTAGCAGGGACCTGGATGGGAAGTGGAGCAGGCAGGACTCAAACTGGTACCCAAAAGGAATGTTGGTGTTGAAGGCAGCAGCTTTACCCACTACAACCACAATGCGGCCCCTAGTGTGTTAACTTATTTCTATACTATATAGCTCAAGCAAAAGAAATAAGTGTTTGGAGTTGTATTCAGTAACCTAGAGTGGTATGGTGTGATTTCTCCTTCTTATAATCATTTTGAATGACAGGATGTTGACAATCAAGTAACATGCATTGTAGAGCAAAGAGAACATGAATTGGTTTTCAAAGAATCTGAATGCTAAAGTCAGCTCTGTTTTTTGCTTAGGTAATTGTTTTAGTCTGGTCATATCTGTTTCTGAATTTATAGGTTGATGGGGTTGTCCTCCAAGTCCCTTTAAAGCTATCAAATACTATAACTACCTCCATACATCTTAATATCAATATAATTTATTGTTGATTCTTCCAGTAGGGCCCACAATAAATAACTTGAAGTGCCCATGAGTTTTTATATCCACATCTCACATTTACTCTGTACTTCAGCATGTTATTGCCTTTGGCCAATGGGATATCAACAAACATGATGCAAGCCAAGGCCTGAAAGATATTGTAGGCATTTCCATCTTGCCTTTATGGAACACTGACCTGGAGCTACTGCATATAAAATCCAGGTCAGCCCACTGGAGACATACATGGCAGAGGAACAAGGCACCCAAGCTAACAATCAGAATCAGCTGCCAGACAAGTAAGTAGGCCATATTGAACCTTCAAGCCATGTGACTAAAAGGTAAATGAGCAACCTGAGGAGGCACCAAGCAAACTGAGAATAATTAATCACTGTTATTTGTGACACTAACTTTTAGGGTAGGCTTTTACAGGCTAGTAGATAACTGGTACACCACTCAAAAGGGCTTCACCTAAATAAAACACCGAGTTACTTTTAAAATTTGATAATAGGCTGACGCCGTGGCTCACTAGGCTAATCCTCCACCTGCGGTGCCGGCACCCTGGGTTTTAGTCTCAGTCAGGGCGCCAGATTCTGTCCCGGTCACTCCTCTTCCTGTTCAGCTCTTTGCTGTGGACTGGGAATGCAGTGGAGGATGGCCCAAGTGCTTGGGCCCTGCACACCATGGGAGACCAGGAGAAGCACCTGGCTCCTGGCTTTGGATCAGCATGGTACGCCGGCCGTAGTGCCCTGGCCGCAGCGGCCATTGTGGGGGTGAACCAACGGAAAAGGAAGACCTTTCTCTCTGTCTCTCTCTCTCACTGTCCACTCTGCCTGTCAAAATAAAATAAAATAACATAAATTTGATAATATAATAATTTTTGAGCATTAGGATATGAATACCAGCAGAAAAAAGATCTTGTCTGTCTTACCCATTATTATGTCTCTAGCATTTATTAAACTTCCAACACTGTATTTTGTTATTTCTGCATAACGAATAGCCTCCACATGTGGTAGATAATGCAACTCAAGCAATTATGATCTCAAAGTTGTTTTGGCATGGGAAATCTGGCATAACTTATCTGCACTGTTGTTGTCATAGTCTCTCAAGTCTGCAATCAATGCATTAGGGAGTGTTGTCTGGAAGCTGAACTGGGGAAAGATCCAAATCCAAACTCATTCACATGGTCATTGGCAGGATTCAAGTCCTTGCAGGCCGCTGGCCATGTAGCCAATGGTTCCTTGCCATGTGGGTCTCTCTAATATGGCAACATGTTTCATCACAGACAGAAAGAGAGGCTTCCAACAAAATGGAAGTCTCAGTATTTTGATATTTACTAATGGAGAATGCATCTCATCAATATTGCTCCTTTCTACTTGTTAATCTCTATGTACAGGACATACTCAAGGGTGGGGAATAGGACAAGGACATAAATACCAAGGGACAATGATAACAGGGGGTTAACCTTGATATCATCCTATTGTACAACCATTGTAAATACTGAATATATATTTGAACAGATACGTGTATGAATAAATGATAAACAAACATGTATTGATCAGAAGATATTTATTTTTCAAGTGTTGTGCCACATGTTTAGGATACTTAGGTATTGATGACACAAACTCCGCTTTCTTGAGCACCTAATAAAACAAGGGATACTGAGGTATAAAGATGAAAGACATAGAGGTTGCCACTGTGGCCCGTAGGGTTAAGCCTCAGTTTACAACACCAGTGATCCTATTTCAGAGTGCCAATTAGAGTCCAGGCTGTATTGTTTCCAGTCCAGCATTCCTACTCATGTGACTGGGAAAAGCAGTGGATGATGGCTTGGGTCCCCTTTCAAAGATGTGGGAGACCAGGATGGAGTTTCTAGATCCAGGATTTGGCCTGGCCCAGACCTTGCTATTGTGGTTATTGGAAGAGTGAATCAGAGGATGGAAGATCTCTCTCTCTCTCTGTGTCTTTCTGTCACTCTGCCATTCAGATAAATAAACCTATAAATAAACCTTTTTTTTGAAAAATAAAGATTCAAGATATATAAATAAGTAGTGTTAACTTGCAGTTGTGGAGTTGCTGAGGTCCAGATGGAATACAAATGGAACAAGGTTAATTTTGTTGTGTTAGGGTGGAATTCTCCGAGTCTGGTGATGCAGTTAGGGTTTTAAGGATAATTTGGGGGCTGGAGCTGTGGTGTATTGGGTAAAGCTGCCACTTGTGGGTCTGGTGTCCCATACAGGCTCCAATGCTTGTCCCGGCTGCTTCACTTCCAATCCTGCTCCCTGCTCAGGTACTTGGGAAGGCAGTGGAGAATGGCCCAAGCACTTGGGCCCCTGCACCCACGTGGAAGACCCAGCTCTGTCCATTGTGGCCATTTGGGGGAGTGAACCAGGGATGGAAGATCTTCTCTCTGTCTTTTGCCCTCTCTTTCTGCTTTTCAAATACATAAATAAATCTTCAAAAAAAAAAAAAAAAGAGAGAGAGAGAGATACTTTGTCGCTTTCTATCTCTGGATTTATAAACATGAAGCAAAGAACATTTAACATGTAGAATAACATATTTACATTGTGTTTGTCTCAGTTGCATATGTGTGTTACTGAAGCAGCCAGGGGCAGATAGATATGTAGATTCATTGGAATTTTCTCAAACAAAATATGTGGCCTTATAAAGTTTGTTGATGAGCCATCTGTCCCAGAGCTGTTAGGCAACCCAGAGAAGGTTGTTAAGGGAATGAACACAGAACACAGAGTAGTAGATGAGAAGATAGGACACAGATGTGACAACAATCCCAGGTGTAACTGATCTCACAGTGGCCTCCATCTTCAACATTGTTCAGGTTAATTACACATTGGAGAAAATTGAGTAAGTTACTAGTTTGGAGCAAAACTGTTCTAAAACCAATACTTTCAGATGGGAAAGAGGAAGTCCTTTGACACCAGGGCATTTCTGAAGATGTGCTGTAAAGGAGAATTTAATGATCTGTAAACTTTCACATCTGTTGACAGTTACTCTATGCTGTTATCACAGAGAGAAAAATGAGAAGAAAATGTGATTTTTTTAAAATATTTATTTTATTTATTTGAAAGGCAGAGTTACAGAGAAGCGTAGAGACAGGTTGAAAGAGAGGTCTTCCATCTTTTGGTTCACTGCCCAAGAAGCCCAAATGGCATGAGCTGAGCTGATCCAAAACCAGAGCCAGGAGCTTCGTGCAGGATTCACATGTGAGTGCAGGTGCCCAAGGACTTGGGCCATCCTCCTCTGCTTTCTCAGGCACATTAGCAGGGAGCTGGATCAGACGTGGACCAAGGGCCAGCACTGTGGCTCAGTGGGCTAATGCCAAAAATGGAGCCAAAAATTCAGGGATCCAAGCTACCTTTCAAAAGCTGCTATCTCTAACTCAAATTATAAAGATGGTTGTCTCCTAATATCTTCAACTTTAATTGAGTCATATCATTGCGGGGATGAGACACGGGAGATGATCCAATTCAAAGAGATTTCTTGAGCAACCAAATATCAGGAGCCAATATTGCAATTTTCCAAAGCCAGTACACAAACAGGCTGGTTCATATTAATTGCAATTTAGAAAATTGACTAAGTTGCTAATCTGGAGCAAAACTCTAAGACCAATAATTTCAGATGGGAGAGAGGAGGTCTTTAGACACCAATGCTTCAGTATTACAGTGGCATTGCTCCTGGTGCTTGTGAGGGAAAGTTATCCATTCCTTCTCTGACTGCCTGAATTTTCTCGCATGCCACCCCAAACAGCATACATTCCTGCTCAGAGCAGAATGCAGCATGAACAGATTAAAGGGGCCTTGATTCAGGATTTGGAGTGCAAGGGATGAAGTTTGGCACATTAGATCCGTTTGAAATTTTTTGAAGTGAATCTGATATGACAGATGGAATGCGATTTCTGAATACAAAGGTCAGAGATAAGTGATAAGACATTACTGTTAGACAGTGAATATGCATTATGTCTGTAGTTCAGTATGAATTCATGAGGTGCACTAGTGGGAATTACACCAGTGAGGGAGAAGTCATTGTTTTCCAATCTCTCCAAATAATTGTCCAGTTCAAATTCAACATTGTTTTGAGGCAGAAAAGAGGAATAAATACTTAAATAAAAACCAAAAATGTATACTAATGGAAGATGCTTTCTGGTAAGTTCTTCTCTAGGCAGAAACTGCTGTGAAAGGATAGAAGGCTGTCACCTTGGGTTCCTGTTCTCCCTCTTGCATATGGATGATTTTTACATACCCTGCTCTCTCCCTTGGTAACATAAACACCACCTCCACACACTCATAGTGATCGTCTCATCCAGATTTCTTATCTCAGACTCCTTTAACCACTACATATATTATGGCTTCGAGGTGTCTTCTCATTTTGTTCCTGGACTTGACTTTCACTTGAAAAAAAAAAAAAAAAAGACATGAGCTCTCTTGACTCAATTACTTGTAGACAAAGTGGTCTTTAACTTTTCTGATCCTCAGCTCTACATGAAAAATAAAACATATAGAAAATGTCCACCTTGGATCTGAAACTTTTGGAGGGAGTTACATTGGAGGTGTCTAGATTTTGCCAGAATGTAATAATTGCTGATTATTACTGCTATTGTTGATGTATTTGTGATAAAAATAGTTTCATTTCTGTTACTATGACTGCTTCTTTTTTCAAACTGCACGTTTCTTGGTTTTCTTTATGCATGTCTTATTCAACACATAATACAGAGTCTTAACATATGGTATGGTCAAAGTTTTCAGCAACTTGGATGACAGAAAATAAAGTGTAAATATATTGGCAACATAGGGAAAAATGATCCCAGAAAACTCAATTTTAGATGGAAAAATTTAGCCTTTCTCCAAGAAAAATATTGGGAGAGCAATTAAGAAGGATAACTCAGTTCTCACCAGAAACCTATCATTTAATTTTAATGCAGATAGCAACAAGCTAAACTGAACTTCAAGGGTTTAGAGACCAAATCAAATTAGTACGTGTTAGCATTCTCAGCTGCTGCATAGAACCAAAGTTTGAGTGCACCTGATTCACAGTCATGTCCGTTTTCAGATTCATTGAGCATCTATGCAGATTTCTCTTTTCTTTGCAAGGTAGTACTTGGCTGGAGTGACTGCAGAACATGACACATGTTACCTGTAGGGCAGCTGAGGAAGGCACTTACTGCAGAAAAGGAAGGTGTTAGAGTTCACAGGAACTGAAAGGTCCCCAGGGCTGCTTGGGCAGAGGCAGAAAGAAACCACACATAAGCAACTCTCCAAGCCAACAATGTGCTGGTTCTTTTTATTGATAATTATCTCTTACATATCCGAAAAGGCTTGGGCTCCTGAAGGTGTAAAAAAATGCCCCCGAGGTATAGCTCGCAAAAATTAACACTCCACTGCACATCCTAATTAGGATTTAATTAGGGAATTTAAAAAAATGCCAAGCACATGTTTTTAGCAAGTGCATAATCACTGACTTATTGCTTGTAGGTTTTCTACATATTTTTCATTGTAAATATCCAATTATAATTGTCATTTAGGTCAGACTTTAGGAATTCAAAGTCTTATTCAAAATAATGAGAATTTGTTTCCTTAAGCATAATGTCTTCTAGTAGAGTTTTCATATCTTTTAATTTACAATGTAATCTACACAGTTCCTTCTCCTAGCGTTGAGTCTGGGTGGCGTTTTCCTCGTGAAGTGATGTATTGCTTTTCAACAAAACTCCCACATCTTGTATTTACAACCAGTGAGTCAAGATAAAAAAAGTGACAACCACATCTGTGTTCTTATTCCTGAAAGATTTGTAACAAACCATGACTGTAAAATGTAGTCTCCTTTTTCATAGTGAGCACTGTGTGTCTGCAACTCTGACCACACTTTTGGAATGATTCCTAGCAGACCCGTTTTGATTTGCCCCTGATAATATCCAAATTAAAGTCACAGTTGGAAAAGAAAATGGTATGTGCCAGGTGAGTAACGCTGACAGTATGGACACTGTTCCTAGTTTGATTTGTGACCATTCCCACCAGCTTTTAAAACCACAGTCGATGGGGGATGATGTCTGATGTTGATTTCTTAATCACACCGCCATTGTGGAAATAACAGGTTGCTTCGGTAATAAGCATTACTCCTTTTTCTGATAATATTTCTGTGCTTTTTTCAGCTACTTCTAATGACCATTGAACTGTTTGGTCTAATGAGTGAGAAGATTCCGACATCTTTATTCAAAAGTCACTAATGATAATTGCCACCTCTCACCTCATTCTCCCAGGCCCAGAAAGTATACTCACCGAATCCCATTATCCTCACTGCAGGCCCACATTCCAATCTTACTAGACTCAAATAATTAGGCCTCATTTATATCTGATCCAATGATGGCTGCAGCAATTTTTCTCAAATTCGTGTTTTCAGTTCTGTCTGAATATCTCTCAACTCTAGAAATTTTCTAAACCTTTTATTGAAAAAGTCATAAATATCATTAGTGGCAGCTCTAATAGCAGTAAATCAGTACGAATTTCATAACTACATTCATTTATCCAGTAAGAGCAAGGGATCTGGAAGGCAATGGACCAAGATTGACATCTTTGTTCCAATTTTTTGCAGCTATTGTAATCCCAGGAAAGGTAGCCTACCTGAAACTCAGTGTTAATTTTCTACACAGGGAGTAAGAAGGATGCTTTCCTGGGGCTGGTGTTGTGATGCAGCAGGTTAAGCTGCTACTTGAGATGCTGGCTCCCATATCCAGGTGCTGGTTCATGTCCTGGCCTACTCCACTTCCAATGTAGCTCCTTGCGAATGCACAAGGCAGCAGATGATAATACAAGTGATTGATCCCCTGCCACCCACGTGGGAGACCAGAATGGAGGTTCGGGCTTCCAGCTGGTCCAGCCCAGACTGTTGTGACCATTTGGGGAGTGAACCAGCAAATGGAAGCTCTTTATCTCTCTCTCCCGGTGTGTGTGTGTGTGTGTGTGTGTGTGTGTATGAGAGAGAGAGAGAGAAACAGAGAGAGAGAAACAGAGAATCTTCCACCCACAGTTTCACTTCCCAGATGGCCCCAAGGGTCAGGGCTGAACCAGGTTGAAGCCAGGAGCCAGGAGCTTCATCCAGGTCTCCCATATGGGATGCAGGGCCCCAAATTCCTGGGTCATCCTCTGCTGCTTTTCCTAGACCATTTTCAGGTAGCTGGATTGGAAATAGAGCAGCCGGGACACAAATTGGCACTTATATAGAATGCTGGCCTCTCAGGCAGCAGCTTAACCTGCTATGCCACTATGCCGGCTCCTATTTATTCTGTACTTATCTTCAGAAACAGTCACATGAAGGAAATACTATTTATACTTAATAGCTAAGTAAACTAAAAATGGTAGCTTAAAGAGATGAAATGGGTAATAAATGGTAGAAATTGTGTGGCGTATTCCAAGATCTAAAGACACACACACTGTTTGACCTTTTGAAGAATTCGTGAAGAACAACCTAGTGAAGGCAGATGCTTAGGGACTGACTCCAAAAATGTAGAGAGAAGCAACCATGCATGTGCAACATAAAATTTGCAGGTGTTAGAAAACATCAGGAGCCAGAATATTTCTTCACATCAATTTAAAGCTAAACATACAGCAAATTTAAACCAGCATACAAAAGTAGTCAATTCATTTTTACTACATTTGATAATGATCAGATTCAAATTTAAATATTTGGCTATTTTTTACATATATGTAATATAAAAGGGAAAAGGAAATATTTAAAAGCTTACTGATGTGACAAGGGACTGGATTATATTAGATGTTATCACGAAAAAACTCTTAAAAGGTGACAAGTGAGTTGAATTTTAATAATGGACATTTAGTTCAAATGGAGACAGATTTATTCCCAGCATTCCATTATTAGAAGCACAGACACATTTTTAAACCACATTAACCATTCAGACCATCTTATTGTAACTGAATTCTCTTCTATTGAAAATGTTGAGACACAGTTAGGAGTCGATGATGTAACTGCCACCTGCGATACAGGAGTAAATGAACAGTAATGTTAATTTTCCCTTTAGAGTTACAGATAATTGCAAGATAGTCACAGTCTTTTACCTTTTCCCCTACATGTTAAATATGGGGCGGCCTTGTGATACAGTAGTCATGTGAGGATTCCTAGCCGAAGCCTCAGGAGACCTCACAGCTTCCATTCCTGCTGCTCTTGGACAACTCTGACTTTCCCAGGAACAAATAAATACTAGATGATAGGAGACAACCTTGGGAGAGGACCCAGTGATGACAGCCATAGAGGTACATCAAAACCCACTTGGGTTGCAAAAATGCAGCCAGGATCAGCAAAACCTGGCCCATCATGTAAGAACTTTCCAGCTGGTCTTGGCTTAAATTGTTCACCCACAAAATTGTGAGCTAAACAGTTGGCTGCTCTTTTCAGTTAATAAGTTTTGTGGTGGTTTGTTACGGAGAAATCGTTACCTGTGAAAAATGTATTCAAAATTTTGAGAATTACTTCCAAAATACAATAACATTTTAATATTTTGAAAATTTAAGCAATTCTTCACACTCTTCCTGGGGGGATTTTGTAGATTTCTTTAAATTTTGAATAGATAATGCACTTGCATGTTTCAAAATCTGAAAGGTACAAAAGGGCATAGAATAAATTCTCCTTCAACTCTCTATTATTTTATCACATTCTAAAGATACTTCCAGGAACACTTTAACCATGATACTCATATTTTGTTTCCATCTTCTCATTAAAAAAAAGATATTTATTTTATTTATTTGGAAGGAAGAGTGACACAGAGGAGGAGAGAGAGAGAGAGAGAGAGAGAGAGAGAGAGTCTTCTATTTGCTGGTTTACTCTCCAGATGGCCACAACAGCTGGGGCTAGGCTGGGCTGAAGCTGGGAGTGGGTCAAAGTTCGTGAAGTATGTGGTTATCATCCCAGGAGCAGTAGCAGAGAACTGAATCAGAGTTAGCACTCTGATATAGGATGCCAGCATTGCAAATAGCAGCTTCAGCCACTGTGCCACTATGCCAAGTCTCCAACCCCCCACCCTCCACTGCTTCCCTGCCCCAATCTTCTGTGCATATCCATTGCCATTTTCAAGCCATAGCTTAATTACTGTTTTTTTTTAAATATGAGGTTTATCTTGAACTCTCTATTTAATTTACATTCTAACCCCTAAAGTACTCTTAATTCTTCTAAATGGTTTTAATTTTTCATAGCACAATATCACTTTCTAATTTTCCCTGTATATTACTTAAGGTTTGCCTCTATATTTATAAGTTCCATGATGAAAGCATTAATTTGATGCTTTGTGGGAATCAATTTCAATAACCTAGTATCTTGCCTACACGTAATAGGTACTCAATCAATACTTGTTATGTTGATGACCATATTCTGGAAATGAGAAAAATCTGAAGAAGACTTCATAAAGAAAACAAAGAACTATTCCTTGATGTCAGATTCAGGATAAATGTGTTATGTTGGTTCACTTTTTCTACTAACAGTTACTGAATGCATGGTTATGTTTTATCGTCACTGAGTACAGCCTTGAGACCAACACAAAATCAAGATTCAGAGCACTCCTGTGATGTCACTTGTCATTGTATTCCTGGGTCAAGAGATCCACATATTTCTTCTTTTTTTTTTCATTTTTTTTATTTTTTATGTAGTAAATATAAATTTTCAAAGTATGGTTAATGGATTACAATGGCTTCCCCCCCACATAATTTCCCTCCCACTCACACCCCTCCCATCTCCCACTCCCTCTCCCATTCCATTCACATCAAGATTCATTTTCAATTATCATTATATATAGAAGATCAATTCAGTATATAGTAAGTAAAGATTTCATCAGTTTGCACCCACACAGAAACACAATGTGTAAAATACTGTTTCAGTACTAGTTATAGCATTACTTCACATTGAACAACACACTAAGGTCAGATCCCACATGAGAAGTAAGTACACAGTGACTCCTGTTGTTGACTTAACAATTTGACACTCTTGTTTATGGCGTCAGTAATCTCCCTAGGCTCTAGTCATGAGTTGCCAAGGCTATGGAAGCCTTTTGAGTTCGCCGACTTCGATCTTATTCCGACAGGGTCATAGTCAAAGTGGAAGTTCTCTCCTCCCTTCAGAAAAAGGTACCTCCTTCTTTGATGGCCCCGTTCTTTCCACTGGGATCTCACTTGCAGAGATCTTCCATTTAGGTTTTTTTTTTTTTTTTTTTTTTTTTCCCCAGGGTGTCTTGGCTTTCCATGCCTAAAATACTCTCATGGGCTCTTCAGCCATATCCGAATGCCTTAAGGGCTGATTCTGAGGTCAGAGTGCTATTTAGGACATCTGCCATTCTATGAGTCTACTGTGTATCCCGCTTCCCATGATGGATCATTCTCTTCCTTTTTGATTCTATCAGCTAGTATTAGCAGACACTATACTTGTTTGTGCGATCCCTTTGACTCTTAGGCCTATCAGTGTGATCAATTGTGAACTGAAATTGATCACTTGGACTAGTGAGATGGCATTGGTACATGCCACCTTGATGGGATTGTATTGGGATCCCCTCACATGATTCTAACTCCACCATTTGGGGCAAGTCACAATTTGGCACATATTTCTTCGACATTTCAATTTTTTTTTTTTTGTGAAACTTTAAAATTAACAGAATCCAACAGTAGGTAGTCTTATATCCAGCTATGTCACTTATTGCTTTTTACACCTGCTCACATTATTATTCATTAGGACTTTGTACATTTTTATCATAGAGCAGTATTCCATTTTATAGACATACCACATTTATTTATCCATTCTCCAGTTAATGAGCATTTGGCTTGTCTGCATCTTGTGGCTACCCTGAGTAGCCAATTCTGGATGGAGATACTTGTGTGGAGATATTTGTGTTTCCCTGTAGTACATAAATAGTCCTGAAATAGCTGACTTTGTGGTAAAAGTTTTGAAGAATATGACCAATTACTTTGCAAGAAGGCCAATCTTCTAAATGCATGAAAGCATTATGGTGAAGATACCAATTGTTCTACATCCTCATCAACATTTGTTATTGCCAGCTTTTTAAATTTTATTTATTTATTCAAGCAAGTAAATTGTGGTATCATAGTTTTTAAATTTAATTTGCATTTCCCTCATGACCAAAACTATTGATTATTTTCTTTTAAAATTTGTATTTTTTGTTTCCAATTCAAGAAATGTTAGCCTAATACCAGGGCACAAGTATTTTTTCAAACCTATATTTCATTTCAGAAATATTATGGCTTTGGCTCTTAAGTTTTTATATATATATATATTTAATCTTTTAAATTTATTTTTGCATATTTTGTATATTACTTGAGGAAAGGAACTTTATATGTATATTTACATATGTTTTAATATAATATATGCATTGTGCATTATGTAAAATGCATTCATATATTTGTGTGTAGATATATTATATGTATTATATATTGTCAATTTGTTATTTTGGCATTTTTATGAGGATTTTTCTGGATTCACAATTCTATTCCACTAATCTATTTTTTATTGTTGTGCTCATATCATAATGTCTTGTTTACCATAACTTAATAATAAATTTTCAAATCAGGAAAGAAGTTCTGCAACTTTGTTCTTCTTTTCATTTAAATAGTTCTGGATATTTATGATTCTCTGAATAGTTACATAAATTTTAGGCTAGCATTTGAATCCATTTTTTTACTTCCTGCTGGTATTTGCTTATAACTGCTTTGAGTCTATAGATTCAAAGGAAGAGTTGCCATTTTAACCCTGAGTTTTCCATGAACATGGCATAGTTATCCATTTATTTAGGTCTTTTAAGTTCTGTCTAATATGTGTGGTTTACAATCCCTAAATTTAGTATGCTTCTGTTAAATTTATGGTTATACATTTTATTCACTTTTATTAATTTGTGATTATGCTTTGACCGTTTTAAGAATATTTTACCTTCCATTCTTGGATTATTTGTTAATTGATGTTTGAATATTGATGTTGTATCCTGTGGGTATTGCTGTGCACAAGTGCAATATGTGATTTTACGAGAACACTTTTTCAGTTAATCACCTCATTTTCTGTGATCACTGATTGGCAAAGAACTAACTGAACACAAGCTTTACGTTATTTGAGAAATAATTGTTATAATATGAAGTACTACTAAAACTATATGAAACACATAGTTAAATATATACACATATTTTCTTATTAATATTCATGATACTATTTGTGATTATAATTTGGACTTTAACAACATAGGCAGTTGGTTGACCAGAAATCAATTCACCAGACCCTCAGAAATGACCTTATTTAGAAATAGTCTTTACAGATGTAATTAGTAAAGGTGAAGTTGTAATGATGTGATTTGTCGTTTTAAGAAAAAAGAGAAAACACAGAGATAAACAGATACACAAGGGAAAATGCCAGGTGATAACACAGGTTGATATTGGAGTGATACAGTTAGCAGTCAGCAAACTGCTGGGAATTACCAGCAGCTACAAGAGGCACGGGAAGAGTCTTGCCTGGATCTTCAGAGGAAGTATGGCCCTATCAACACCTGGATCTCCAATTTTTAGTGTCCAGGAATGTGAGATAATAAATTTATGTTGCTTTAAGCAATTCAGTAGTGATTTTTTAATGGTTGCCCAAGGAAGCCAATAGGAATAGCACACTAACATATTAATGTATTAACTAGTAGACACAACATGATTTTTACAGTAGACAATACACAATGTTATTATTCTACTTTGCAAAATATGACATATTTTTCTGTTTATTGGATTCACTATTCACAAGGCTTTCATTTTAACATTTTCCCCTTTCAAATGTCCTCCTCAGAAAGACAGATTTTTAGTTGAGAGAACATAAATTTAAATGATTTTTAAAAATGATGTTTCTGAGGCTGGCATTATGGCATCACAGGTTAAGCCAGCCCCTGGGATGCCAGCATCCCATATGGACAGTGGCTCAAGTCCCAGCTGGTGCACTTCTGATATAGTTCCCTGCTAATGGGTCTGGGAAAGCAGCAGAAGATGGCCCAAGTACTTGGGACCCTGTCACCCATGTGGGAAACCTGGAAAAAGCTCCTGGCTCCGGCCGCAGCGCGCCGGCCGTGGCAGCCATTGGAGGGTGAACCAACGGCAAAAGGAAGACTTTCTCTCTGTCTCTCTCTCTCACTGTCCACTCTGCCTGTAAAAAAAAAAAAAAAAAAAAAGCTCCTGGCTCCTGGCTTTGGCCTGGCCCAGCCCTGGCTGTTGTAGTCATTTAGGGGAGTAAGGCAGCAGATGGAATACCTCTTTCTGTCTCTTCCTCTCTCTTTGTAACTCTGCTTCTGAAATAAATATATAAACTTAAAAAAAGTTTCTCAGCTACTGATTATGAACTATAAAATGTTAATGATAGTTACTTATTCATACAATGTGTATGAAATCTAGAAGAATTTACATGGATTTATAATTTTTGTAATAAAATAATTGGTTCAATAAAATAGTGGAAGAGATCAAAATATGTAATAGCCCATGAAATGCAACAAGCTAAGAACAAAACCTTTCAAAAGTGCTATTCTAAAAAGCAATTAGGGTCCAGGTCTGTGGTGCAGTAGGTTAATCCTCTGCCTGCAGCGCTGGCATCCCATATGGATGCCGGTTCTAGTCCCGGCTGCCCCTCTTCCAATCCAGCTCTCTGCTGTGGCCTGAGAAAGCAGTAGAAGATGGCCCAAGTGCTTGGCCCCCATACCTGCATGGGAGACCGGGAAGAAGCACCTGACTCCTGGCTTTGGATCGGCGTAGCTCTAGCCGTTGCGGCAATCTGGGGAGTGAACCAATGGAAGGAAGACCTTTCTCTCTGTCTCTCCCTCACACTGTCTGTAACTCTACCTCTGGAATAAATAAATAAAATCTTTTTTTATAAAAAGCAATTAAATTTAATGTCAGAAACTTTCATCTCTGCTAGAATTTTATGTTAAATAATCATATACTTCTTTTTGTGCCATCTCTTCTAGGAATACAGAATAAAATTCTAGGCTCAGTTACACTTATGAATTAATATTTATGATGAACATTTTTTTCTGCTTTCATTTGATCCCATTGTTTATTATTATCACTGCAATTATATTATGTCTATATTGCTGTCAGTTGTCTTGTATTATTTTTGACAAGGCAAAGCAGTTATATATAAATTAAATCCCATTGTGAGATGTTAGAGCATTTCAAATTAACAGACATATTTGATTCAAGCATGCTGGTAAGTAAGAAAATACAGATCTCTTCTACCTCCCCAATAGAAGAATTAAAAAGTATTCTGGTTAAAAGTGGCCAGATTATATTTAACAGTAGAACTCTGACCCACCTCCTGCAGCAACCAACTGAGGAAGCCAAGCAATAATCTATAGCCCCTACTCCAGGATGTCAGACTTCTATCTTTAACAAGCAATCCAGGAAGCTATATACTAACCCTTGGAGTTGCCTCAGAAAGGCCAGAACAGATTTCCTAATTTTTGTCATCACTTTCAACTTCAGACACACTAGAGAACTCTCAAGACGTACCCCTAATCAATCACATGGAGCCCAAGCTTCTACTTTGTTCATCCAGAACTTCCCTGTGCTGACAGCCTCTCATCTGCACACACCTGAAGCAGAGATTTTTTTCTTTCTGCAACTATAAAATTTCCTCAATTTAAGTTTGTGCCAAATACAAGTAATGGTGGGTAGCTCCTTTGTGACAGCAAGATAGCAAGTTCTGAATTAATAGCCCTTGCTTGTTCTCATTTGGGTGGTCTTTCTTCATAACAATACACCCATAGAGGAAGGAGATACATAGCAGAATGATTAAAATTTATTCCCTTTTCAAAGTAAAACTTGGAGAAGAAAATAAATGACCTTCCCATGGAAACTGGGGAGTTAGGGTTTTTTCTTTTTTTTCTGAGAAAATGTAAAACCTGACCAGATGTAATCTGGATGAGATTGGAGTTTGAGAGGGTCAGTTTGTATATAAAAATAATGTATTGTGTTGAGGAAATGCACATATTTCAATATGATTGGCATTTTAATTTCAGACATGGAAATGTTAAGTTATGGGACTAAGATGCCCCATTTATAGTTTTCCATGCATGTCTTGGGAGCTTAGATTTTTTCTTGTGCACTGTAAAATTGAAGAGTTTCTTTTTAAAATGTATTTATTTATTTTTATTTGAAAGAGAGCAGGGGAAGAAGAGAAAGAGATCTTCCATCCACCGAGTCTCCTCCAAATGCTGACAACAGCTAGGGCTGGGCTAGGCTGAAATCAGGTACTTGGAACTGAATCTAGCTCTGCTATGTGGGTGGCAAAGACCCAAGTGCCTGAGTCATCACCTGCCACCTCCCAGGGTGTGCATTGGGAGAAAGCTCATTTGGAAGCACAGCCTGTACTGGAACCCAAAGACTTCCATATAAAATATGGGGCTCCCAAGGGGTGTCATAACCACTGTACCAAATGCCTATACTGAGTGGGTTTTTTAATAGTATACAGTACATAGTCATAGTTTAGATATTACAGATACCATGGCTAGTAAGGTTATCATAATTTGAAGGGAAATTGAGAAAAATAAAGTACCAATTGAAGAAATGATGCTGAGAAGGAAATAAAATATGATTTTAGAAAAAATTAAGATGCAATGATATTTAAGTATGGAGTTATATTAAGATGGTTATAGTATTTTAATTTAAAGAACTGAATTGCGTTATCAAAACTTGATATTGAGAACACACAAGAGAAACAAACTGTTTGAAGGAGTGGGTAAAAGGTGTTTAATGAATTCAGTTTTAGTCTTGTCAAATTTGAGCTGCCAGCAGGATGCGTATTTGATGATATCCACTGCACAGTTGGAAGTAAGTACCTGAAGCATCACAGAGATTGAGGTGTCAATTTCCAGGTCATCAGCATAGAGAAACAGTTAATAATATAGGCAGGGATAGACACTGAACAAATGCCAAGATAGGACACCTAAACAACACTGCCAAAATGTAACACTTGGGGGAAAATTCAATGAAGATATAGAAGAACAAGTTTAAATGTTGGAAGAACAGAGAGAAATCTTGATTGCCAAAGCAGATGAAGAGTTTAAAAATGAAGACTAAGCAAGTCTAGTCAATATGGCAGAGTCAGTTGACTCTGGAATTCTGCCGTTGCTCCAAATCCACAGTCACGCTAAGCAAAGCACATTTTAAAAACAATTCATAGTGAAGACTGAAAGCAAGAAAATAAGTATCTAAGGGACTAGAACTTAGACGGAACTCAGTTTTAAAACGTAAAGAAATTGGGATAAGAATAAAAGATTATTGAGTGTCTCCAAAGAAAAACCATGCATTGTTTAAACAAACTTTCTATTTGATCTGATCCTAGCATTTCATGGCCTTTGAGCTATTTTACAATTCTATAAATTGTAGAAAACTAACAACTATGCAAAAAAATCTTCTTTGGAAACGTGATAGTATATTATTTCAGTGGAGGTTAAATTGACTCCTCATTCTATGGAATTTGTTATATATCCATATGTGAATTCATGTCAACATTTCCTTTTATTCTACATACATTTGTGCTTTTTGGAAGCTGCTTCACTACAGGTTTCTTATTAATGAGTTAAATTCAATTAGTGAGTTAAAATATTTAATAAATGTTAATGAAGAAGAATCATAATTTCATTGTAAAATCATTCTTTCATAAAGATGAAAGAACAACTAAAAACTAACGGAAATAGATATTTTTTAGGGGCTGGTGTAATAAGCTCTGTTCAAGGACAGGAAACCAGATCTCAGATTGATGTACAATTGGTGGCAAATACCTCAAAAGTGTTTTCTATTCATACAGAGACTGAAGAATTTAATGTTGGTTATGCTTGTGGTGAAGAACTAGATAATAGCTAATGTTGTTGTTGAAAAACATAGATATACATTTAAGAATCTAAATATGTATCTTAAAAAAAAATTCTAACCTTGTTCCAGGAGAGGTTTTGGAGCTGTCATTCAAATTATCTATGTAACATTGGGGGTCTAAAGTTGCAAATAGCATAAGAGCGTATTCAGAATGTGAAAATCCTTAAAATGACAATTTTAGAGAAAGATTTGTTTTTATTTACTTGATAGGCACAGCAAGAGAGAAGGAAAGAATGAGAGAGAGAGAATCTTCCAACTACTGATTCACTCCCAAATGGCTGCAATGGGTAGGGCTGGGCCAGACCAAAACCAGGAGCCAGGAGCTTCTTCCTGATCTCTCATGTGGGTGCAGGGGCCGAAGGACAAAGGCCATCTTCTGCTGCTTTCACAGGTGCATTAGCAGGGACCTGGATTGGAAGTGTGTAGCAGGGACTCTCATCAACACCTGTGTGGGATGCCAGCATTGTGGACAGTGGTTTTCCCAGCTACACCGTAATCCTGGCCCCCCAAAATGACAAATTTGAAGCCAATTTATAGCAATGTTATCCATGATCCAGATGAATGGAATTCCAAGAAGTTGTTTCTTTAAGTCCTTACAGACAAAAATTGCCAGCCATTGCAACTCACTGAAATTCACATCCAAAAATGCCACAATATCAAAGAGATTATATTTATTTGAATATTTCAAATATATTTTTGTTTGAAGGAGTAGAATAGTTGAAGTGAGATTATATTTCCTTTAAAGTGAATTTTTAAATGTAGAACTTTGTTTTAAAATTAAAATAGTTATTGGAAAATCAATAGCAATATTAAACATTAGATTGTGTTTATCTAAAGAGAATTAATAATTATCTATTAGACTTGAAGAAATCACTCAAAATAATTATAAATATTTAAAGTGTGGAAAAATAAAATGGAATTGAGAAAATGGACAGGAGAAAGAAATGAGGTCAATTTTCTTAATAGCAATTTAATATATAAAGAAAAGTTAATACAGGAAATGCAATAGCAGAAAAATACATGGATGAGAATTGTACAATATTTTTTAACTAAGAAATGTGACCTTGGATTGATGGAGACTACTAGAAACAATGCAACACAAAGAAAAATGAAAATAATCAAAACAGACATTGTCAGATAATTGCAGAAAAACTTCAAAGACAAAGAGCTAACTCTTAAACTTTCTTTAATATTGCATCTTTTCCTTGTGACAAACACTTAAAAACATTTAATGGGTTATACATATAACATAATATATGAAATAATACTGTATTATAAGCATAAAATATAAAATAAAATACTAATTTTCACTAATTTTGATAAAACAGCTTACTTTCCTTAGTCAATTACGAATTAAAGGAAAGCAATTATTGCTTTTACAATCTAAAGGACTTGCAAGTATTCAGCATGACATGGCTGTAACCATATTGCATATAACTGTCAGTTTTGACCTCTTTCCTTCTAGATGACCTTGGAGGTCATACTCCTATGGGCTAAACAAAACTGTTAAGATAACCACCCAATCTTCTATCTGATGCCTTTATGTGAAGTTCTGAAGTTCTTTTACCTGGGTGTCTCTAACTATTGTTAGTATTAATTGAAAAATTCTAGTTGCATTCCTATTAGCTTTAGGCCACCTTGGCCTATAAATCTCTTTTTTTTCTGTCTCATGATGTGGAGATGTGTATATCTAAAGCCTAGTAGCTATTAAAGGTCATAAATATGTCCATAAATCCTCCCCAATAAATCACATTTTGTGTACATGTTCTCCAGGCCCTTTAGAAAACATGGATTTGTTCAGCTGACCACGTACATGCACATCTACAAGAAAGGTGATATTTTAGACATCAAGAGAAGGCTATCATTCAAAAAGGAATGCCCCATAAGTGTTACCATGGGCAAACCTGAAGAGTCTGCTGTGTTACCAGATGCTCTTGGCATTGTTGAAAACAAAGTTAAAGGCAAGACTTTTACCAAGAAAATTAATGTGGGTATTGAGCATACGAAGCACTTTAAGAGCTGAGATAGTGTCCTGAAACATGTGAAGGACAATGATTAGAAAAATAAGGAAACCAAAAAGAAAGGCACCTGGGTTCAACTGAAGCATCAGCCTGCTCCACTCAGAGAAGCCCACTTTGTCAGAACCCATGGAAAGAAGCAGAGTTCCTGGAACTTGTTGCCTATGAATTCATGGCATAAAACGTGTAAATAAACAAACAAACAAACAAACAAAAACCAGCAACAACAAAACCCAAAGGCCTATGATGTATATAAAGCCGGCGCCGCGGCTCACTAGGCTAATCCTCCACCTTGTGGCGCCGGCACATCGGGTTCTAGTCCCGGTTGGGGTGCGCCGGATTCTGTCCCGGTTGCCCCTCTCCCAGGCCAGCTCTCTGCTGTGGCCAGGGAGTGCAGTGGAGGATGGTCCAAGTGCTTGGGCTCTGCACCCCATGGGAGACCAGGATAAGTACCTGGATCCTGCCATCGGATCAGCGCGGTGCGCTGGTCGCAGCGCGGCGGCCATTGGAGGGTGAACCAACTGCAAAGGAAGACCTTTCTCTCTGTCTCTCTCACTGTCCACTCTGCCTGTCAAAAAAAAAAAATAATAATAATAAAAAAAGAAACGTTTTCAGATGCTTCCATCTTTGTAAATTCTCTAAGCTTTTGGGCGTATCCCAATGTCCTCCTAAATCACTGACCTTACCGTGGATTCCTTTCCACCCTGCCCGTTTCTCTGTTACAGTGCTGAATTAATCTTGCTAAGGCCACACCATTGTCATCAGGTGTTCCTCATTCTTATAAACCTTCCCTGTGCCCTGATCTTCACTTCCTACTTTATTGTGATATACTCTTCTCATTTTAGTTTTGAAAATCATCATTACATAAAACTGGGCTTACATGTAGCATTCTCCTTGAGTCATTTCCAGGTATTCACACTTACATGTTACTCAGGATGATTTACATACTAATACAGCATACATATATGCTTTGTAAAAATATCATCTATTATTTTTGGAATAACATTGCTAATTTATATTGTAGTCAATGAGTTTAACAAGTAAAAACACCATAGTCCAGTAGGAAAATAGTCAAGGACTATATACAACAATCAAAGGAAAAGATGTTAAATTTCACTCACATAAAGTAAATTTTAAAATAGTCACAAAATTAGTAAAACTATCATAGTGTATAATTCCCATCAATTTATCTATTTATTTATTTGGATAGGCAGAGTTAGACAGTGAGAGAGACAGAGAGACAGAGAGAAAGGTCTTCCTTTTCCATTGGTTCATTCCCCAAATGACCTCTATGGCTGGCGCTGCGCTGATCCAAAGCCAGAAGCCAGGTGCCTCCTCCTGATCTCCCATGCAGGTGCAGGGCCCAAGCACTTGGGCCATCTTCCACTGCCTTCCCGGGCCACAGCAGAGAGCTGGACTGGAAGAGGAACAACTGGGACAGAATCCGGCGCCCCAGCCGGGATAGAACCCGGGGTGCTGGCGCCACAGGCAGAGGATTAGCCAAGTGAGCCATGGTGCCGGCCAGCAATTTATTTTAATATCTAAATATTTAAAACACAGTTTGATAATCACTGTATTTGCAGCAAAAATGAAATACTAGTGCTTGCTTGCTTTCCTTCCATCCTTCTTTTTTTCTTTTTTATATTTTAGCTCTCTCATATAAGAGAGAACATGTGGTATTTGTCTTTCTGTGTCTGGCTGATTTCACTCAAATGATGTCCTTCAGTTTCAACCATTTTGCAGTAAATGATAGGATTTTATTCTTCCTATATCTGAATCATATTCCATTGTGTGTACATGAATGTGTGTATATAAATATACAAAAGTAACATTTTATTTATCCATTTATATTATGATATTCACCTAAACACAATACACATATTTATTACAATACCTTGCACATAATGGTCCTCTTCCTTATTTTAATGAAAGCACTTGATACCAAGGAGTGTGGCTACGCATGTTATTATTTCAGATGTTAGAATATGGTACAAGTTGTTAAATATGTCCTGGTCAAATGATGACTGGAAAGCCACATAAGAAACAATGCATAATTTTACTTTACTATGATATTGCTAATTTAGGAAAATTACATTGTTCCTATGCTTTCTGCAAATGAGAAGTAAAAATGTGGGCAATTGGTTCTGTTTTGACTATTTCTTTCCAAAAGTCTATTGATTATACTGATTGAGAATGATCCCAGCAGTTTAGGTCTGGGGTACAGTGACGCCACTCATAGAAAAGCTCCTTTTATTTTATTTATTTATTTTTTAAAGATTTATTTATTTATTTGAAAGTCAGAGTTACACAGAGAGAGGAGAGGCAGAGAGAGAGAGAGATTTTCCATCTGATGGTTCACTCTCCAATTGGCCGCAATGGCTGGAGCTGCTCTGATCCAAAGCCAGGAACCAAGGGCTTCCTCTGGGTCTCCCACGCAGGTGAAGGGGCCCAAGGACTTGAGCCAACTTCTACTGCCTTCCCAGGCCATGGCAGAGAGCAGGATCAGAAGTGGAGCAACCGGAACTAGAACCAGCGCCCATATGGGACGCCGGCGCTTCAGGCCAGTGCGTTAACCCACTGTGCCACGGTGCTGGCCCTTATTTTATTTATTTTTAATAGAAATCTTTTATTCAATAAATATAAATTTCATTGGTACAACTTTTGGATTATAGAGTTTCTTCCCCCATACCAGCCCTCTTACCCCCAAACCATCCCACCTCCTATTCCTTCTCTCATCCCATTCTTCATTAAGATTCATTTTTAATCATTTTTATACACAGAACATCAACTCTATACTAAGTAAAGGTTTCAAAAGTTTGCACCCACACAGACAGAAAAGTATGAAGTACTGTTTGAAGACTAGTTTTACCATTAATCCTCATAGTACAACTCATTAAGGACAGAGGTCCTACATGGGGACCAAGTGCATAGTGACTTCTGTTGTTGATTTAACAGCTGACACTCTTATTTTTGATGTCAGTGATCACTCGAGCCCCTTGCCATGAGCTTCTAGGGTTATGGAAGCCTCCTGAGTACACAAACTCTGACCTTATTTAGACAAGGCCAAAATCAAAGTGGAAATTCTCTCCTCCCTTCAGAGAAAGGTACCTCCTTCTTTGATGGCCTGTTCTTTCCATTGGGATCTCACTCACAAAGATCTTTCATTTAGGTCACTATTTTTTTTTTGCCACAGTGTCTTGGCTTTCCATGCCTGAAATGCTCTCATGGGCTTTTTAGCTAGGTATGCATGCCTTAAGGGCTGATTCCGAGGCCAGAATGCTGTTTAGGGCATTTGTCATTCTATGAGTCTGCTGTGTTGCCTGTTTACCATTTTGGATAATTCTCTTCTTTTTAATTCTATTATTATTAGCAGGCACTTGTTCTTATTTATGTATCTGTTTGACTCTTATTCCTATCTTTATTATCAGTTATGAACTTAAACTAATCACTTTAACTAGTAAGATGGCATTGGTACCTGCAAACTTAATGGGATTTGGAGTCCCATGGCAAGTTTTTAAAAAGTGAAACTGTAAGTCACAGTCCAAAGGGGGTAATCAGTGTGTTTTTAGGTAACCTCAAAGGCTTATATTTGTTTCACCTCAATTGGAAACTCAGAATTGAAAGATGAATGAATGCTTTAGCAAAAATCAGGAAGTCTTCAGAATCAGTTTCTAAAAATTAAATCTGAGCTGACTTGAAATAAATAAATATAGGCTCATTTTAATTAGCAGGCAATATTTCCACTCCACAGAGGATCATGGTAAGGATTAAAGCCTTGGCCATAGGTTTGCTTCTCGGCTTTTTACTTTCAACAATTTGACCATGTTTGACTTGAGCCAAACTGAAATTTTGTGAAACATCCTTTTGATTTCCATAATTTCAAGTCTTAGTAGTACAAAACGTGTAGCACGAAGAAGTTACTTTTTTTTATAGCTTTGAGTGGCATTTTATACCAGTCTCACATGTATAATTTCCTTAATAGGCTTTTCAAGTTTGGAACTAGATAACCATTGCTTTTCCTGACAAGTCTGCTCTGTTATATTGATGTGCGTCCCATCTGCGATCTTAGAGCATGCGGTGCTTTCACACTTTTCTCTACAGCAAAGTTCTTAATTGTTCCATAAAACCAACTTTTTATAGCTCAAAATTGGTTGTTAATATGTTAACAATGAACATGCAGTTAAACGTAGGGAGTACAGATTCATATCCTAATTTTATATTGATTTAAGTCAAATGCTTTCTCATTTAGTAGTGCTTCCAGTTGGGGCCGGCCTGATACAAAATTGTGAAGTAGGTTAAGATGCTTTTAGGTTCATCTAGCTTTCTCTAAGGTTCTATGTGAGAAGGTTGTTTTTTTTTTTTTTTTTTTTTCACACTGGGGATGATTTGTATTTTCCTAAAGGAAAGCTCATACTTTACTCTTAGATGAAATGGAAGGGAAATGGCCACTAGTGTCAGTTGCATCCACTAGATTCAATTATATTGCTTATAATGTTTGCAACGATTGCTTGTTGAGAATGTTTGTGTATAAAAGTGTTAGAGAAGACAAATGGTGTAGCCTGTTTTATCTTTAACAATTACATCAGTGTTGAGATGCTGTGAATACAGGGGATTCAAAGTCAATAGAACATGGCCGTTGCTCAATAAGAAGTGGTAAATCTAGTCCTCTACATAAATTCAGAAGCTTGTAGAGGGCATTACCATGCAGCACATGAAATTATAAGAGTAGGAACAGAAAATCAAGGATGATCTACACAAGAGGAGGGACAGAAAATCGAGGACAATCTATACACCATAATGAGGAAGAGGAAGTTGGAGACTAATGTTGAAATGATCCTTGAAGTTCTCAGGAAAGGTTAGGGGGACAGGGTAGAATCATTTGCAGGGGGAAGTAATGGCAATGAGTCCCAGACATTCCTGACTTGCACAAAGAATAGTTCATCTGTCCTTATGACAAGTGCAGTATTAATGGAAGAGGAAACTGAAAGTCCAAAGTCAGGCCAGATTATAACCAATGCATGCCTTATGCAAACTATAATTTGATTTACTTTATAGGCAGTAGAGAATTAAAAGAAGTTCCAAGTGGAGGAATCACATTAAAAAGCTCTGTTTTCTTGCAGTTAATCTGTGAGAGCTATGAGGATCCACGCTAAAACACACATCGGGTATATAGAGAGAGTGAGGGACTTTTAAGAATTAACTATGGTAGGTAAATAGATAGATAGACAGACAGACAGACAGACCAATATACACTTGACAAATGGCTGGGATACTTTAGTGATGAGGTTCCAAGTACAATAAAAACAGGCACCAACAGTATCCACAAAACAGGGATGGTTGCACTATCTGGAAGTTAGGGTGCAGATCTCTATTTTTAAAACAGTATTTTTAATTCAACAGTATTAACAGCATACGTTTCACTGCATGTTAGTCTTGTTTACTGTTTTATTTTTTGTTTTATCAATAAAATATTTGATTTTTTAAAGCTTTATTTATTTGAAAGTCATAGTTCAGAGAAAGAGGGGGAGGGAGAGAGAGAGAGAGAGAGAGAATCTTCCACCTGCTGGTTCATGCCCCTGATGGCTGCAATGGCCAGGGCTGGGCCAGGCTGGGGCCAGGAGCCAGGAGCTTCTTCTGGGTCTCCCATATGAGTGCAAGAGGTCCAAGTACTTGAGCTATCTTCCACTGTTTTCCCCAGGCCATTAGCAGGGAGCTGGATCAGAAGTGGAGCAGTCAGTACACAAACTGGTGCCCATATGGCAAAATGCGGCTTTACCCTGCTACAACATAATGTCGGCCCCAGAATATTTGATTTTTTAATTGTAGAGAAAGAACAGTATCCTTTCAACTACTTTAAGTTCAGTTATTTGCTTAAGTATCCATCAGTTGTACACCTGTAGCATTGAGTCATTGTAGGTTTCATCTCTCTGACAATTTGGGTTGGTAGTTGCTTTCTCTAATGCTAAGAAAGGGCTCTGGGGGAAGGTATTTAGCACAGTGGTTAAACTACTGATTGGGCTGCCTCATCCCCTATCAGAGCCTGGTCTGAGACCTGGCTTCTCCACTATTGGTCTAGTTTCCTGCTAAAACACACCCTGGAGGCAGCAGGTGATGGCTCAAGTACTTGGAACTCTGCCCCGATGTGGGGGACTCAGAGCATTTTCCAGGCTTCTGGGTTCAAACTAGCCCAGTCCCACCTAAGTAGGGATTTGGGAGGCAGTCAGTGGATGAAGGGCCTCTCTCTGTCAGTCTGATCCTGTCGTCTCTCTGTTTGTGTTTCGTATAAAATAAAAGTAAATAAAATATTTTAGAATTATTCTGAAACTGCATTCAGACTTGGAGAAAGGAAAACTGAGGGAGGACTGCAGTGAGGTCTAACACAAGCCAAGTATTTGCTGTTTTCTATCAATAATTCGTGTTTCCTTAGGTTGTTTTCAAAAAATATGAAATCTTTGCTTATCTGACCACGTTTGATATGAAAGAAAAGATTGTTATTATTCTTTGTGTACTCAATGACTACAACATAGTCAGTCACTCATAAATATCTAGTCAGTAGCTTCTAATTGTGCATTCTGAAAAAAATATATATCCTATGCTGTCTCTGTATGGTAGCTGTATATTGCTGCTGCTTTTTCTGGATATATCATGGTACCAGGGACATTTGACCTTGCATTACAAATAAAAATGCTGTCCCAGTTTCTCTGAATCCCTTGAATTTTGTTTATGTTACCACTTAGGAATAAAACATCTTCCTTTTCCCACCCCAGACACACACAGTGCATATCCAATACCCTATCAGGAGTAATAATGTTAGAATTAAATTGTGCATAGGGGCTAAAGGTATTTTATAGCATGAGTGAAGTCTAGAGATTAATTAAAGAAACAAGAGGATGCTGAAAATGACTCAGAAAAGAAGCGATGGAAAAACAAGTAGGTTAAAGGTTGGAGGTCAGGAAAGAAGAGCAATTCAGAAACACAGGTGTGTTCTGGTGCTTCCATTCACATAATGTTTTATGTCTCCTGGAGCCCTAGTACAGTCACGATGATGATTCCCACCTGAGGTTATCCTGATATGTGTCTTTGCTTTTACTATTGATTTTATTTGACAAGAAAAAGTTATAATATAGAAATGTGATTTAAAGCATGGACTTTGAGTCAGGAATAGATGAGGCATAAACTGCCTCATTTGTCAATAGAAGGAATGAAGGAAGGAAGTTAATTAAAAAGATTTAAAATTGCTCAACATTGTAAAATCAGAAAAAAAGGAGATTTGATTTCATATATTCCTGACTTAAAGTCCATGTTTTAAGTGGCTTTTTTTTTATACTTACTACCTACTCTACCAACGTACATCTGTTACTTTGCTTCATTTAGTAGATTTCAGCTTCAGCAGAAATTCTTTGTTATACGTAGAAAAAGAATTTTATCAACTCACCTGTCGGGGGGAGCAGGGTGTAAATGTATGGATCCATACAACATTTTATCTTCAAATGAAGTGATTAGAAGCAAGGTCATCTCCCTTCCTCCTCTACTTTTAATTTAGGACCTATTCTGTTAAGATCATTTGTATCCATTATTTTTTTACAGCAGTTGTAGAAATATTGCTAAGAATGGTGGTCTTGCTGCATCATTCTTTGATTTTTCTCACTCAATTTAAACAATCTGGCTGGCAAATGGGGTGCTCTTTCTTCTTCATAGTAACCTCTGTAGCTTATGACATTAATAAAACTTTATAGGAAAGGTGATGAAGACGCAGGGAAGTAGACAACTAATATTACTCAGCTGGCAAAAGACATAATCTATTATTGATATCACTTAGAACCTTCCTATGATCATTCATTCATTCATGTATTCACCAAATATTTATTAGGCTCTTAAAACATGTCATACACTGTTATGAGCTATGAAGAACCAGTAGCAAAGAAAAAAAAATCAGACCAAAAAAATCTGTTTTACATGGAGCTTACATTGTGGTGCAAGGGGATATAGGCAATATATAAGAGATACATATATAGGACACAATACATAGAAATATACCGGACACAATAATAGGACATACAGTGGAAAATATATGCTATGTGGTTTTAAGTGCTATGGAGAATTCTAGAGCAAGGAAAGAGATTAGAAGCTACCTGTGGCCACATTTATATATAAATAACCAAAACTCTTGAGCACCTAGGAGTCTAGCAAATCCTTTGCGTGTTGACCATTGTGTATCTCAGAACTTGCCCTGTAAGCTTGGGTCTGTCACATTTCTTCTTGGTTGTCAGGTTTTATGTCTTGTTTTAACCTCTGACCTCTGGCCTGGATGCTTCTCTCCCTTCAGATCTCTTCCTTAGTTGTACTTTCTTCCTACCACTATCTGCTTCCTTTTTTTTTTTTTTCTGCTCATGAACAAAAATGAAACTATAATCAATTCATGTATTTAACTCACACATTCAAATTGTGACGAAAGCTTAGGAAAAATAAAAAGAGGGCAAGTGTTTGAAAATTGTTTCATAAACCCGATGCTTGATTACCTTTCTAACTTTCTAACCAGCCTTATTTTTGATTTTGAAAATATGCTCATTTCCATGGCAGATACACTGTATATGTTTGTAAAAAAGTAGCAGTATGCTCAGCTGAGATGGGGAAATATTTTGATAGATACCAGCTTTCTCAACCTAATTACACAGATATAGCTAATTTCAGCTATCAGTCATGCATAAGTTCATTTCTACTTCTAACACTTTCCCGAACTTAAATTGAAAGTATTCTTGACACATGTCCATTCCCAAAATCATACATTAATATTTGTTAAAAATAGGAAATAGGAAAGATTTTTTTTTCCAATTGGTTGCTTTAACACTGCATAGACCATTGTTAGAGCTATAAATTTTGAATGCTAGGAATTTCCATGGTATTTCTTATATTTTATTTCAAGACCTTATTTAAACCTTTAAATTATATATAACTATCTCAAATTGAGAAATGTGAAAATTAAAATGCCCTGAGTTAAAGCACTTACTTGAATTGCTCAAATTCATTTAATTTACAAATAGTCATCTTGTAATTTATTTAAAAAATAGATTTAGCCTAGAAAGGGCCAGTCAACCAATTTACTGTATCTGTTTTTTAAGAGATGACTGTTTACAGAATTATTTTAATTAAAAACTCAATAATGTATATGACTAAATTTAGGGACTGAGAGCAAAAAGAAACTCAAGAAGGTGGAACTGAGAAGATATCAGGCTTGGGTTGAATTTCAGCATCATGTTTGTTCTCTCAGTATAGCAGATAAATTCAATCCATGGAAAATATTTGGAAAGTAAGTAATATGCTTCAGCAGGTCAATATGATTTGAGCATCTCAGCCTCTAGAGCATTTCCCACCTTGTGTTCTGAAAATTACACTTATCAATGAGAGACTAATTTCTATCCTACAAAATAAGTCATGTAATAAGAACACGGGAAGATGTGGACTCAGTCAGGATAGAAAAATGCTGTGTTTTATATTCTTGACTCCATTTTGTTGATTAATAATAGACAGCAGGTGTCTGATGACTTTTGTAAGTCTTGCCATAAAGAAGTTTGATGATGTCTGTTGCTCTTAAGATTTTCAAAATATATCTGAGTGCAGAATACATTTTTCCTATGAAACAGTAGAAACCCTAACAATCTAACAGTGTTTTATAAAATATAAACATTCAATAAGATGACATGGTATGGGAACTGAATAGGGCCAAACTATTTAGCCTCACAGAAAGGCTACTCACAACTTGGCCTCCCAGATGGTTACTTCTCTTCGATACATTGTTAGTTCATAAAATAATTTAAAGTGCAATTCGGATTATAGTTAAGTGAGGCAGTTAAGTAACTTAAGACCAATTATTTCCACTTAGTTAAAAATATGATTTCCCAGAGGCCATAGAGCATAAAGATTTGGTAGTAAGAAATATACACAAGCCCAGATCTCATTCTGAAACCTGCATTTGCATGACTGCTCTGATTAAAATCCTTGGGTTACCAAAAATCTGAAAATGTCATAAAATTCCTAGCAAAATATAAGGCATACCACCATAGCTCCCTCACAACTGTAAGATTGAACTTTATTTTTTATATGGAAGATGAAAACCTTGAATGGAAAGCAGCATTTAGTTTTATACATATACAAAATATAATCATATTGAGACTATAGTTAATGTTCTCATGATGAAAATATAAAAATTTGACAAAGCCATGTGCTTGTTGACATGAAGGCAATTAATACACTGATGCAGACAGAATACTGAGAGTCCATAGTTCAGTCATATTTTCTTCCACTCTTCATTGAGTGGCTTCTCACTAATTCAGACTTCTTACTAATTTGAGAAATACTTTAATGATTCAATGTCTCATTTAAAGTGACTTTAATGTATATACAGGGGAGAATTTTAACCCTGTTTTGACCAGTACATATTGTAAATGTGTTTAAGTATCATTCAGTAGCCCATAAAACATATAATTATTGTTCGTAATTAGGAAAAAAAACAAGGTGCAAAAAACAAGTAAGAAGTGGACATTGTGGAGTAGTGGATTAAGCTGCTGCTTGCAACAGCCACGTTCCATGTCAAGATTGCTGGTTCAAGTCTCAGCTCTTCTACTAATCCAGCTTTCTACTAATGTACCCGCGAAGCAGCAGATGATGGCTCCAATACTTGAGTCTCTGCCACCCACGGAGGAGATCGAGATAGAGTTCCTGGTTCCTGCCCTTGGTCTAGCTGAACCTTGGCTGGTCAAGGCATTTGAGGGGCAAACCTCTCTCTCTCTGTGATTTTCAAATAAACATATCTTAAAAAAAAGAAAAATCCAACAATGAAATCCGGACATTTGCAACAAAATGGAGGAATCTGGAAAAAATTATGCTGAGTGAAATAAGCCAGTCCCAAAGGGACAAATATCATATGTTCTCCCTGATTGGTGACAATTAACCAAGCACCAAAAAGGAAACCTGTTGAAGTGAAATGGACATTATGAGAAACGGTGACTTGATCAGCCCTTGCCCTAACTATTGATAAACAACTTAATACTTTATCCCTTCTAGGATTTTTTTTGTTTGTTCTACTTAATACTATTGGTTGAATTTGGTAATTAATACACTGTTGTTCTTAAGCATTGAAACTTAACTGAAAAGTGATCCCAGTTCATTATAAGAGTGGGAATAAGAGAGGGAAGAGATGTGCAATTTGGGACATGCTCTATCGGACTTGCCATAAACGGTGGAGTTAGAAACATACCAGAGGATTCCAATTCAATCCCATCAAGGTGGCATATACCAATGCCATCTCACTAGTCCAAGTGATCAATTTCTGTTCACAATTGATCATAATGATAGGACTAAGAGTCAAGGGGATCACATAAACAAGACTAGTGTCTGAAAATACTAACAGATAGAATAAAAAAGGGAGAGAAGATCCAACATGGGAAGCGAGATACACAGCAGACTCACAGAATGGCGGATGTCCTAAATAGCACTCTGGCCTCAGAATCAGCCCTTAAGGCATGTGGATATGGCTGAAAAGCCCATGAGAGTATCTCAGGCATGGAAAGCCAGAACACTCTGTCCAAAAAAAAAATGACCTAAATGAAGGATCTCCGCGAGTGAGATCCCAGTGGAAAGAGCAGGTCATCAAAGAAGGAGGTACCTTTCTCTGAAGGGAGGAAAGAACTTCCACTTTGACTATGACCTTGTCTAAATATGATCAGAGTCGGTGAACTCAAAAGG
This sequence comes from Oryctolagus cuniculus, assembly GCF_964237555.1. Classification (NCBI taxonomy): domain Eukaryota; kingdom Metazoa; phylum Chordata; class Mammalia; order Lagomorpha; family Leporidae; genus Oryctolagus; species Oryctolagus cuniculus. The sequence continues at coordinate 43,968,996 of NC_091449.1, forward strand.
CTTCCATAGCCTTGGCAACTCATGACAAGAGCCTAGGGTGATTACTGATGCCATAAACAAGAGTGTCAATTTGTTAAGTCAACAACAGGAGTCACTGTGCACTTACTCCTCATGTAGGATCTCTGTCCTTAATGTGCTGTACATTGTATTTAATGCTTTACCTAGTACTCAAACAGTATTTTTCACTTTGTGTTTCTATGTGGGTGCAAACTGTTGAAATCTTTACTTAATATATACTAAACTGATCTTCTGTATATAAAGAGAATTGAAAATGAATCTTAATGTGAATGGAAGAGGAGAGGGAGTGGGAAAGGGGAGGGTTGTAGGTGGGAGGGAAGTTATGGGGGGGGGAAGCCATTGTAATCCATAAGCTGTACTTTGGAAATTTATATTCATTGAATAAAAGTTAAAAAAAAAAAGAAAAATCCATGCATCGCTTTTTCATAGCATGCACTTTTGATTAACTTATGGAAGACACCTTTTAGGCATGAATTTAAAATTGTTTTGAACCAAAACAAACTTACTTTTTAATTCCAAAAATACATTCTCAGAGTTATCTTAAGAGCAAAAAAAATATTTTCAGTAGATTTGGGTAAAATCATTACCAACTCTTTATGCACAAAATCTGAGACAATAAGAGCCACTTTGCAAAAACAAAAAATTCTCGGTGGGGAAGAGGGTCAGGTGTATACATGTGCTCAAACATACATATGTTGAGCACACATATATGCTAAGCACATTTCCTTGTAGCATTTAAAATTATCATTTTAGGATTTAAAAATTTTTTTGAAATATATAAAATGGAAAAATGTAGATTTTATACCAACAAAGCACCCATTTTTCACACATAATCTTCTTTTGTTTAATCCTTTTCTTGATGGAATTTTTTATTTGAATGCTTACATCTTAGAGGATTATTTTAAAGAGTCATTTATTTGAAAGAGTCATTTATTTGAAAGAGTCACAGAGAGGGAGAGACAGAGAGAGATCTTCCATCCACTGGCTTATACCCCAGATACTCAAATTTATCAAGGCCAGACCAGGCCAAAACTGGGAGCCAGGAGCTCCAAACAGGTCTCCCACATGGATGGCAGGGACCCAAATACCTGGGCCATCCTGTGCTGCCCCTCCCTGGGCACTAGCAGGGAGCTAGATCAGATGTGGATACTGGCATTAGAGGTGGTGGCTTTGCCAATTATTTCACAATGCCGGCCCCAAGGATCATCTTATTTAAAGTTAAATTTTAATGTAAGTATGCTGTTTATCATTAAACTCTTCCTGAAGATCATTTTTAAATGTTGTATACTGTTACATATATCAAGTGTGCCATAATCCAATTTAGCTCTTAACTCATTTTTGATGAGAATCAATATTTTTGTTTTGTAATTGCTATAAGTAATGTCATGATGGATATCTTAATTTATAAGGCTATTTCCTCCTAAGAGTAGGCTTGCTAAATAAATATTGGGTTAAGAATTGTGATTTTAAGACTTCCGATATATCAACTAATACTTCATTAACCTAAATGTCTTAAAAAGCTGAAACTATTATTTTTGATATTTTATACTCTAAATTATGGATTTTTTATTTTATATTCTAAAATATAGAATAAAATTTTATTTTTTAGGTCACTTTGGGATTTATTTTGTATGTATTTGATACCTGATACATAGTTGTGGAATTAGTGAGGTTATAGGACATATTCTTGTTACCATGTAGTACTACTGCATATTCCACCAATTAGAGAAAAGTAAGTAGGGAAACATTACCTCTGTAGATTCAGTGTCATCTGGGACTCTCCACCCAATAATTTGTGTCATGATATCACAACAATGAATTCTAGGATATCTGATATTTCCATTCTGGTTCCTCTTTGGTGTCAAGTCTTTGTGTGGCCTTAGAAAAGTTACTTTCCCTCTCTAGCCTTCAGTTTGTTGGATGATCTTTAAGTGGGATGAACTACAGAACACATTCCCAGAGGTGGCATTGTGGTACAGTAGGTTAGGCTGCCACTTGTGATTCATGCATTCCATTTTGGAGTGCTGGTTCTATGTCCCAGCTACTACACCTCTGATCGGGTTTCCTGCTAACGCATACCTGAGAAGTAGCAGATGATGACTCAAGCGACTGGGTTCCTGCTACCCACCTGAGAGACCTAGATGGAATTCCTGGCTCTTGGCCTCAGCCTCGCCCAGCCTTGGCTGTTGCCAGCATTTGGGGAGAGAGCCAATTGATGGAAGACCTCTCTGTGTGTCTCTGTCTCTGTCTCTCTCATTCACTCTCTGCCTTTCATATAGATGAAAATAAATAGATAAACTTTAAGAAGGAAAGAACGTGTCCCATCCAGTCCTATAACTTTCACACTTTGTTTACTTCAATGTTCATATAAATAGGACACCTTATTAAAAAGTGTTGATTCCCCATTCAAAAGTTGGCACAGTGAAATTAATTGTAATAATTAAATTTTTAACTGTATAATTTATAATGTTCCACTATTTTGTGTATAATTACCAATGCATTTCCATTTATGGCATCTAAAATTAGGTATGTATGCTATATAAAATAACTAAATCTTATGGAAAATGTTGCTTTTCCTTGTTTTTACTATATTATTGAGCAAATTGGACTCAAATAAATCAAGCTGTATCCTGTTGTGCATTATGCACTTCCAAAAAAATAATTTCTCTATCGCCAGGTCCATGCTGTTCTTTTAATGGTGAAATGCAGCAGCATGCTTCTAAAACTCTAAGTATATACGATTTTCAAAGTTTTTCGCAGTGGGTTGCTGCATCAGATATCTATTTCTAGAACTTCTCTACTGCAGCTAGCCTCCCACACACTTTGGGTTGTTGAGATTATTAAAAATTTAAACAATGGTAAAATTATATTTAAAACTAACAAAATATTTTAAGAATTTTTCTCTCTAAGAAAAAAAAAGCTGCCTTTAAAAACCAAAGCATAACTGCTTCTTAGATTTGGATGAAAAAATCTCTGATAGATTTGGATGAAAAAATCTCTGACCCCTCTTTTCTTGAATATCTTCAGGACCTGAAATCCAAGAAACTCCCTTCTCTTTGTTAGACAACCTGACTAGAACATGCCACCTTGCTTTTAGTAGAAATACCTCTGTTTAGAAACTTTCCCACTTATTCCAGCTCTCAAAAACTTTTCAATCATATTCAGTAGCCTTAAGCTCTGCACAGAATATAAGTATATCTGAAAAACCAAACATTTCATTTACTTAAGTAGCATGTAATTGTCTTATAGTGAAGAATAGGCTTAGCCCTCTCAGACATCTATTCTTAACCTAATGCTCTATGGGTGGGCTGGAAGACTCCCTTACATTTCACCAGTGCCATTCCCTATGCTCATCCTTTTAATTTTTTTTCTTGTTTGTGTGTGTGTGTGTGTGTGTGTGTGAGAGAGAGAGAGAGAGAGAGAGAGAGAAAGTCTCCTGTATTAGTTCATTCCTCAGTTTCCCACAGTGGCCATGGCTGGGCTGAGGCCAGAGCTGAGAGCAGGGAACGCAATCCAGCTCGCCCATGTAGGTGGGAAGAACTTAAATACTCAAGTCCTCATCCACCACCTCCCAGGATCTGCATTAACAGAAAACTGGAATCTGGAGTAGAGAGATGCAAATCCATGCATTCCGATATGGAATACAGACATCCTAACCACTGTCTTAACTAAGCTAAATGCCTGCCCCTGAATTTGTTTCAAATTTATACTCATCCTTCAGGAATTTGCTAAAACATTCTCCTTTTCTGACACCTTTCTTAATTGACTCATGAAAATTTTCAGTTATTATTCCTTTCCCAGAAGACAGAAAAAATGTCTTGCTTCCCTTTGAATGAATGCACAGGTTTTGTGCTAAAATAGATCCTCCTTTATGTTCTTGGGTGAGCAAACTTTATATTTTCAGGAAGGCACCAAAATGTTTGGTTAAAGTCGAATAGGTATACTTTTATAATTAACCATCTTCAGAAATCTAGGCTTGCAATGACTGCAAGTTATACCTCAATCTAGGAAAGCAACAAAACCCAAACCACACACTGATTTCATAATTTTTAAATTACATATAAAAATTCCTGTGACTCCACATTGGTGGATATTTTGATTTAGTTGAGTTGAATCTGTTGTTCTATGTACTTTGAGTCAACCACTAGAAAATATTCCTATTTTGTTTAATGTGATGTCCAATGCTCTGTACATACTGATTTATATTCAATCCTATATTTAAACCATATAGCACAGTGTGTGATGCATAAAAATCATATAAATGTAGTCATTATTTAAGATTTTTTTCTTTAAGTAGGAGAAACTCAGAGGGAGAATCTGTCATCTGTGTGTCAGAAGGGGCTTTGTCCTCACTTGAGAGAGAGGGGTAGAACACTAACTGTCTATGATAGATTCTTGAAACCTCTCTAATGTGGTCACATGATATGTGCTTGCTCTCCAAATCACACAACAGTCGAAGGGAGCAGAGGACGCATTCTCACAGACCTGCTCAGTTACCCAAGGACATTGTATTCTTCAGTTGTACTCCCAGGTCCAAAAACAGGTCTTGTTTTCTGTGATTTGCTACACATGATGAATTAGATATAAATGAATGAATGACCCATAGCTTCAGCCCTGCAAGATAAGCATTTACTCAAAATGCTGCTGATTTTTCATGAAGTATTTTTTCATGACAGTCAAATTCATAAGCACTCAAATTAAAAAAATGAAGGAAATAGAAAGTTTAATATCTTTACTATTGTTTTAATCAACTTAAGCATATTAATGTTGGCAAGGCCCTCCCATTGTGATCTGACAATCCTTGTGCTCTCCTGCCCTCAAATCACAATGCTTTCCACTTTCTTTCTGTTCCTTGCTCAGATTTTTAAAAGTCTTTTAGTGCAGAACTCCTTGCCCAAACCTCTTGCTTCTGCTTTGCCTTGTTTCTCTCTTATCTCTCTCTCTCTCTTATCCTTTCTGCACTGCCTAGTTAAGTTCCACATATTCATTATTCATTTTGCTCAAATGTCAGTCCTTTGGGGAAATACTTCAAGGCTCTTTTATTGGTAGGGTTTCATTGTTATAAGCTCTTTCTAAAAATGCATCATTTTCTCTTCAAAACACTGCTCGCAGTGTGTAATTATTTATGTAATCATTTTGTGAAATAATTTGTGTAAAAACTGAAAAGTATGTTTTTCCATGTACATTTCAAATCCCATGACAATAAGATCTGTCTCTCTACCTGGACCATTGTAACTCCACTGTCTAGTATTAAAAGTAAGACAAACTTAGTAACAAAGTTTCAAATGAAGAAAATAAAACAGATAAATCAACAGATGTCTCAGCTAGTTCCTTGGCCTGGCTGCATAGGAAGTGTGGGAGAAGCCTCTATGTGATTCCAATCGTGTAGTCCCTTTTCAGAGAACTGCCCTCCAGTGAGTCGTTATGTGCTGACTTAACTATGTTAGCAGTGAAAATATATTTCTGACTACTTAGCAATTTGCTTAAGAAGGATTTGTGACAGGCATTTAATTCAAATTGTGGAAATCATGTTTCATTAATAGTTTAAAATAAATTTTCCACAGTTTTCAATTGTTTGTCTCCTTAGCCTATATTAGCAGGTGGCAAAATAGCCATGACCAAATTCCAAAGTAGTTGGAAATTCTTTCTTAAAAATACTAAAAGGTGCACTGCTTGCAAAGGCAGTGCAGGGTGCTGCTGTGTGTAACTTTCACCCAGCCACCCCTAATGCCATCATTGTACAAACTGTATTAAGCATCATCTCCAATACCAAAGTCGTTTTAGAGCAGAAACTTGCCATTGGCTTGAGATGGAGCTGTGTGGAGAATAATGATTGCTGAGGATTATCAGGAAGCTCCAAACTTCTTCCAGCTTAATTCAACCCTGGAGTTCACAGAGAAAGTTCTCCCTGTGCAGCGGCTGTGAGATACCTCCCAGGGTGCTGTGAAAGCCCTGCAGAAAGCAAGAATCAGGACAAGCCTTTTGTACGATTCAATACTCACAAAATCACTTATGCCCAAGAGAAAGGGGAAAAAGCCCTTGAGAGAGTGAAAGCTAAGTGTTTTCCTCACAAAGATGATAACTATGTGACACAATGCAGTTGTTAATTAACTAGATTTAGACATGGCACAATGTATATGTACTTTGAAATGTCATGGTACACTCCATAAATACATACAATTCTAGCTGTTGATTAAGTTTAATTAAAAAATATGCTATTGTCCCGGTTTGTTGATGAGCTTGTAAAACCACAATTGTAGATTCTTGCTATTTCAAAGTTAGTACTGAGAGAGAGGTATGATTCACCCTAAATTACACAAGCATAGCATGTCATACATTTTCTTTATGTGTATAAATCATACACCTTGTGTAGATGTGTACGTCCATAAACTAAGCTTAAAAATACACAGTCCAACTGTGGGTACTGATCACCTCAAATGTAGCAAGTCCAAACTGAAGTGGGAAATAGGCATAAAATGTAAATGGACTTCAAAGGCACAGTACACAAAATAGGAATGAATGCTAACTACTTCATTAATACTTTATATAGATTACATGTAGAAATGAAATATCAGTATATTATAATTTATTGTAAAATTACTTTTAGTTCTCTGTTTATCCATTTAATGTGACTTCTAGAAAGCTTAAAACTGTGTGCCTCATGCCATATTTCTATTGGACAATGCAGGCTTAATGGCCATACAGTAACAGAAAAAAAAAAAAAACACATTAACTTGAAATTGGAAAACTTTCCAAGAGACAAGAGAACACAATAGTTACTATCATGAAGTTTAACATCAGATTATTTGAATTCAAATTCTACCTCAAGTATTAGGATAAACTATAAAGGGATTTCAAAGTGTTTGGCATCAAAATACTTGTCATTTACTTTCATTTTCTTTAAGAACTTTGCGAACTATTTTTTCTTAATGGGGCTTCTTCTATATCTGTAAGACAATTGACCATCCACCCTGACAGATATGGATGCATGGAATGATGCATATAAAGCTGGTATTAGAATGTTTGTCACAGAGTTAGATTCATCCTATAACTTCACAAGGATTTCTTCTGCACCTATTAAGGCTGCCATGTATGAGTAATACAAATATCCAGCCCCTTTCTCCAATTTAATGGAGAGATACTTCATCTACATTATTAAGCTGTATGGATTTAAATTTCAGTCTAGTTTCTCACTTTAAGAAGAGGTATGTTCAATCTGTATCAGAGTTCTGAGGAGTAGAATGAGATTAAAACCGTGTAACCTGGCAGCAGTTTCACAATTTAGAAAGTGATGTCCTAGCTCATGCTGTTATTTTGCCTCTCTGAATTCTGGCCCAGCTTCTTTCAAATATCCTGAATCTTGGCTTGTATTCATTCATTCATTGAATTTCTGATTATCTTCCTATTTTTCTGAGAAGACACAGTGTAGAGAACTTTAAGCTTCTCTGACTCTGGTCTTGAGACCATTGTAAGAAGTTGATCATTTTGATCTATTTTTAGCCCCTTGGATCTGAAATTCAACAAAATCTTCTTGGGAAAAATTATTATGCAAACTGTACATTTTGTGATTACATCAGAAACCCACTTCCTGCCTATCATTGGCATTGGTACTAGTATTATTAATAATCTTAACCTTTTATAAAACTCAGCTCAGTCAAGTCAGAACATTTACATGGTTTACCAAATAATTTAAAGCATATTCCCACTTATTAAACTACCCAGACATTATTTGAAATATCTTATTATCCATTAAAGTCATACTACTTCATACTCTTTCAATAAAAACCAGACTCTTCTGTGTTAAACAACCCTCGTAGTCCCTCTTTAGGGAACTGCCCTCTAGTGAGTAGTCTTATTTTAGTTTATTTTATTCTATGTTATACTATTTAAGGAAAGTTTTAATAGACACAGGAAAGATTAATCGAAGATGAGGAATAATTAGAAAGAAAAAAAATCAGGGGATAATTTCAAAAAATCTAAAATATATTCCAATTTTGGAAGTATGAGACTAGTGGGGAATTTAGTGTATATTTTAAAATGTTGTAAATAAAAACTTTTAATGTAAAATAAAATAATAAGATTTACAAGTTCCCATGTGAAGTAACTTTTACGAACTTGTTTTTGTTCAAGAATCCCTCTCTTGGGGCCAGCGTTGTTCTGTAACTGGTAAAGCCACTGCCTGGGACACTGGACTCCCATATGAGGGCTGATTGGTGTTCTGACTGCTCTACTTCCAATCCAGCTCCCTGCTAATGGCCTGGGAAAAGCAGTGGAAGATGGACCAAGTGTTTGGACCCCTGACATCCATGTGGGAAACCTGGATGAAGCTCCTAGCACCTGGTTCAGCCTGGCCCAGCCCCCGGCTGTTGCATCCATCTGGGGAGTGAATCAGTGGATTGAAGATCTCTTTCTCTGTGTTTTCCTCTCTCTCTATTTTCATGTAAAGAGATGAATATTTTTTCAAGGAACCCCTATTTTTAATCATCTTCTGTGGGAATTCTACTGAATCTTAGTCTATGCTAAAGGCAGCAGATCAAGATGTAAGTACCTCACATGATTCCCACCCTTCTCTGTGTGTTGGCTGGTTAAGAACCAGGCCAATTTGGAGTGAGCAGTGGGGCTTTGAATGCCCTTTGCATCAGAAGTCATGATACACAACCTCAAAGTGGAGGAAGCCAGGGGGAGTCAA